>NC_086444.1:1117837993-1117913641 GCF_028390025.1 Pseudophryne corroboree
TAAAGGCGAGGTCCAGAGAGCAGTTGTTGGTCGGGGTAGCACTATCTCGGGAGGTGCTACTACAGCACGGCTGGATTCTAAACATTCCAAAGTCACAGCTGGTCCCTACGACACGTCTACTGTTCCTGGGGATGGTTCTGGACACAGAACAGAAAAAAGTGTTTCTCCCGGAGGAGAAGGCCAAGGAGCTGTCATCTCTAGTCAGAGGCCTCCTAAAACCAAAACAGGTGTCGGTGCATCACTGCACGCGGATCCTGCGAAAGATGGTAGCTTCCTACGAAGCGATTCCATTCGGCAGGTTTCATGCAAGAACCTTTCAGTGGGACCTGCTGGACAAGTGGTCCGGATCGCATCTTCAGATGCATCGGCTGATAACCCTGTCTCCAAGGACAAGGGTGTCTCTGCTGTGGTGGCTGCAGAGTGCTCATCTTCAAGAGGGCCGCAGATTCGGCATACAGGACTGGGTCCTGGTGACCACGGATGCCAGCCTTCGAGGCTGGGGCGCAGTCACACAGGGAAGAAACTTCCAAGGACTATGGTCAAGTCAGGAGACTTCCCTGCACATAAATATTCTGGAACTGAGGGCCATTTACAATGCCCTAAGTCAGGCAAAACCCCTGCTTCAAAACCAGCCGGTACTGATCCAGTCAGACAACATCACGGCGGTCGCCCATGTAAATCGACAGGGCGGCACGAGAAGCAGGACAGCAATGGCAGAAGCCACAAGGATTCTCCGATGGGCGGAAAATCATGTGTTAGCACTGTCAGCAGTGTTCATTCCGGGAGTGGACAACTGGGAAGCAGACTTCCTCAGCAGGCACGACCTCCACCTGGGAGAGTGGGGACTTCATCCAGAAGTCTTTCAAATGATTGTAAACCGTTGGAAAAGGCCACAGGTGGACATGATGGCGTCCCGCCTAAACAAAAAGCTAGAAAAATATTGCGCCAGGTCGAGAGACCCGCAGGCGATAGCTGTGGACGCTCTAGTGACACCGTGGGTGTACCGGTCGGTTTATGTGTTCCCTCCTCTTCCTCTCATACCAAAGGTACTGAGGATAATAAGGAGAAGAGGAGTAAGAACTATACTCATTGTTCCGGATTGGCCAAGAAGAGCTTGGTACCCGGAACTTCAAGAAATGATGTCAGAGGACCCATGGCCTCTACCGCTCAGACAAGACCTGCTGCAGCAGGGGCCCTGTCTGTTCCAAGACTTACCGCAGCTGCGTTTGACGGCATGGCGGTTGAACACTGGATCCTGAAGGAAAAGGGCATTCCGGAGGAAGTCATTCCTACGCTGATTAAAGCTAGGAAAGAAGTTACCGCAAACCATTATCACCGCATATGGCGAAAATATGTTGCGTGGTGTGAGGCCAGGAAGGCCCCAACGGAGGAATTTCAGCTGGGCCGTTTCCTGCACTTCCTACAGTCAGGGGTGACTATGGGCCTTAAATTGGGTTCGATTAAGGTCCAGATTTCGGCTCTATCGATTTTCTTCCAGAGAGAACTGGCTTCACTACCTGAAGTTCAGACTTTTGTTAAGGTAGTGCTGCATATTCAGCCCCCTTTTGTGCCTCCAGTGACACCTTGGGATCTCAACGTGGTGTTGGATTTCCTAAAGTCACATTGGTTTGAGCCACTGAAAACCGTGGATTTGAAATATCTCACGTGGAAAGTGGTCATGTTGTTGGCCTTGGCTTCGGCCAGGCGTGTATCAGAATTGGCGGCTTTGTCATGTAAAAGCCCTTATCTGATTTTCCATATGGATAGGGCAGAATTGAGGACTCGTCCCCAGTTTCTCCCCAAAGTGGTATCAGCTTTTCATCTGAACCAACCTATCGTGGTGCCTGCGGCTACAAATGACTTGGAGGCTTCCAAGTTGTTGGACGTAGTCAGGGCCATGAAAATCTATGTTTCCAGGACAGCTGGAGTCAGAAAGACTGACTCGCTCTTTATCCTGTATGCGCCCAACAAGTTGGGTGCACCTGCTTCAAAGCAGACTATTGCTCGCTGGATCTGTAGTACGATTCAGCTTGCACATTCTGCGGCTTGACTGCCGCATCCTAAATCAGTAAAAGCCCATTCCACGAGGAAGGTGGGCTCTTCTTGGGCGGCTGCCCGAGGGGTCTCGGCTCTTCAACTTTGCCGAGCAGCTACTTGGTCGGGGTCAAACACGTTTGCTAAATTCTACAAGTTTGACACCCTGGCTGAGGAGGACCTAGAGTTTGCCCATTCGGTGCTGCAGAGTCATCCGCACTCTCCCGCCCGTTTGGGAGCTTTGGCATAATCCCCATGGTCCTTACGGAGTCCCCAGCATCCACTAGGACGTTAGAGAAAATAAGAATTTACTCACCGGTAATTCTATTTCTCGTAGTCCGTAGTGGATGCTGGGCGCCCATCCCAAGTGCGGATTGTCTGCAATACTTGTATATAGTTATTGCTTAACTAAAGGGTTATTGTTGAGCCATCTGTTGAGAGGCTCAGTTGTTATCATGCTGTTAACTGGGTATTGTATCACGAGTTATACGGTGTGATTGGTGTGGCTGGTATGAGTCTTACCCGGGATTCAAAATCCTTCCTTATTGTGTCAGCTCTTCCGGGCACAGTATCCTAACTGAAGTCTGGAGGAGGGTCTTAGTGGGAGGAGCCAGTGCACACCAGTAGTCTAAAGCTTTCTTTATAGTTGTGCCCAGTCTCCTGCGGAGCCGCTAATTCCCCATGGTCCTTACGGAGTCCCCAGCATCCACTACGGACTACGAGAAATAGAATTACCGGTGAGTAAATTCTTATTTTTACTGGCGAGTGAGACCCGGCAATATGGCTGGTAAAAAATCCGGGTCAGACCCAGGATTTTGGTGGAAAAGCAGTATGAGTTTGACAGCTCAATATTACTGCGCATTAAATCTATAACATAACAGCTATTTCTCATACGTCCTAGAGGATGCTGGGGACGACATCAAGACCATAGGGTATAGACTGTTCCGCAGGAGACATGGGCACTCTAAAGACTTTTCATTGGGTGTGAACTGGCTCCTCCCTCTATGCCCCTCCTCCAGACCTCAGTTTTAGAAATGTGCCCAGGTCGACTGGATGCACTCTGAGGAGCTCTACTGAGTTTCTCTGAAAAGGCTTATGTTAGGTTTTTTATTTTCAGGGAGAACTGCTGGCATCAGACTCCCTGCTTCGTGGGACTGAGGGGGCAGAAGCAGAACCAACTTCCTCAGAGTTTCATGGCTGTGCTTCTAGCTGACAGGACACCATTAGCTCCTGAAGAGAACTGAACGCTAGCCGTGTCTAGATGCTCACTCCCACGGCATGCCGTCACCCCCCTCACAGAGCCAGAAGACAGGTGAGTATAAGAAGAATGATCTATCAAGTAAGTGACGGCTGAGGTGCGGCGCGGCTGGCGGGAGCGCAGCGCGCCATTGCTGCCCACACACACAGGCACTGCAGGGTGCAGGGCGCGGGGGGGGTGGCGCCCTGGGCAGCAATAGAAATACCTCAAAACTGGCTAAAAGGGGGCATAAGTTGCCGCTGGCACGGCCCTACCCCCGCCAGTATAAATATTACAGTGTTTATATGAGTGTAAGGACGCGCCATTGCGGGGGCGGAGCTTCTTCCTCAGGCAGCCAGCACACTACTCAGCGCCATTTTCTCTCAAACTGCAGAGAACACGCTGGTCCTCTCCTCCACTTCTGACAAGTACAGGGTGCTATTAAGGGGGGGCACAAAGCGATTGTGGTGCATTTAATAGTGTGAATTACTGTTTAAAGGCGCTATTTGGCTGTGGACATTCTGTGTTCACAGGGAATACTGGCGCTGGGGTTGTGAACTGGCTGCTTCTATCCTGTGTCCCTCTGACAGATTTTACTGTGGGTCTGTCCCCAAAATAAGTCCCAGTGTGTCTGTTGGTGTGCTGTACACGTGTGAGGCATGTCTGAGGCAGGGAGTTTCTCCCCGGAGGAAGCCATTTTAGGGACACAGAGTTGTAATGTGGTGGCGCTACCGGCACACCAAGAGCCTGCATGGGTGAAAGAGCTACGTGACAGTATGCATCTGATTAACTGTAGATTAGATAAGTCTGAATCTAAGGCTGCATGCTGGAGAAAATCTGTGGAAGATGTGATTTTTCAGGATGCTGTTATTCCTTCTGCGGGCGGCCCCTCTGGGTAACATAAGAGACTATTTGCAAATGTTGTAAACACTGATACCGACACGGATTCTGACTCTTGTGTCGACGATAGTGAATCCAGAAAGATAGATCATAAATTGGCAAGAAATATACAATATATGATTGTGGCTATAAGGGACGTGTTGGAGGTTACAGAAACCACTCCTGTACCTCAGGAGAAGGCATATTTATGTAAGGAAAAGAAGTCCAAAGTCACGTTCCCTCCTTCACACAAACTAAATGCTCTGTTTGAAGGGATGTGGGTGAATCCTGATAAAAGATTTCGGATTCCCAAAAGGATTCACATAGCTTACCCTTTCCCGGCTGAGGACAGGAAAAAGTGAGAGTCGCCCCCTGTGTTAGACAGTGCACTTTCCAGTTTGACAAAGAAGGTAATTCTCCCTGCTCCTGGCACGGCTTCTCTTAAAGAGCCGGCAGACCGAAAAATGGAAACGACATTTAAATCCATTTATGTTACCAATGGTACACTGATTAGGCCCACTATTGCTTGTTCAGGGATGAGTCGCGCTATTGAAAAATGGTCAGAAAGCGTGTCATCAGAAATTGACACGATTGATAAAGATGAGATACTGTACTCCTTAAGTTAGGGAATATCAAGGACGCTGCCGCCTACATGCTGGAAGCAACGAAGGATATTGGACTCTTGAGTTCACAGGCCGCTACCATGGCAGTATCGGCTAGGCGGGCGTTGTGGATTCGCCAGTGGAACGCGGATGCAGATTCCTAAAGAAACATGGAGGCTCTCCCATATAAAGGTGAGGCCTTATTTGGCGATGGCCTAGATGCGTTAGCCTCGGCGGCTACCGCAGGTAAGTCGACATTTTTGCCCTCTGAGCCTGCACCGGCAAAAAAGACCTATCACCCGCAAATGCAGTCCTTTCGGCCCAATAAATACAAGGTAGGGGAAAGAAGCCCACAGCGGCTCCAGGTTCCCAAGAGCAGAAGTCTACCCCTACTTCTGCCAAGTCCCCAGCATGATGCTGGAGCTCCCTTGCGGGAGGGCGCTCGGGTGGGGGCACGTCTCAGACTCTTCAGCCAGGATTGGATTCTGTCTGGCCTGGATCCCTTGGTGTTGCAAATAGTATCCCAGGGGTATAAGCTGGAGTTTCAAGACGTTCCGCCATGCCGATTTTTCAAATCGACCATGCCAGTTTCTCCGTCAGAAAGAGAAGCAGTAACAGCGGCAATCTAAAAATTATGTCAAGACCAGTCATAGTCCTGGTATCGTTGTCACAACAAGGGAGGGGTTTTTATTCAAGCCTCGTTGTGGTTCCGAAGCCGGACGGCTCGGTCAGACCGATACTAAATCTAAAGGATCTGAATTGTTACCTAAAAAGGTTCAAGTTCAAGATGGAATCACTTCGGGCAGTGATTGCCAGTCTGGAGGAGGGGGACTACTTGGTGTCGGTGGACATAAAGGATGCTTACCTGCATGTTTCCATTTATCCTTCTCACCAGGCTTATCTGAGATTCGCGGTTCAGGATTGCCATTACCAATTCCAGATGTTACCTTTCGGTCTCTCCACAGCGCTGAGGGTATTCACCAAGGTGATGGCGGAGATGATGGTTCTCCTTCGTCAGAAAGGAGTCAATATAATTCCTTATCTGGACGACCTCCTGATAAAGGCGAGGTCCAGGGAGCAGTTGTTACAAAACATATCGCTCTCTCTGTCAATACTCCAACAACACGGGTGGATCATAAATTACCCAAAGTCACAGTTGGAACCGACGACAAGGTTGTCTTTCCTCGGGATGATTCTGGACACAGACATTCAGAGAGTATTTCTTCCGCTGGAAATGGCTCTGGAAATCCAGAAAATGGTAAAACAGATATTGAAACCATCAACTGTGTCGATCCATCAGTGCATTCGGTTGTTGGGGAAGATGGTGGCGGCCTACGAGGCCATACAGTTTGGCAGGTTCCATGCCAGAATATTCCAGTGGGACCTGTTGGACAAGTGGTCGGGGTCACACCTAAACATGCACAGGAAGATAATCCTATCGTCAAAAACCAGGATTTCGCTCCTGTGGTGGTTGCACAGCTCTCACCTGCTAGAGGGACGCAGGTTCGGGATTCAGGACTGGGTCCTGGTAACCACGGATGCAAGTCTCCGAGGCTGGGGAGCAGTCTCTCAGGGAGAAAACTTCCAGGGACGTTGGTCACATCAGGAAGCCTGCCTTCACATAAACGTGCTGGAGCTAAGAGCCATTTACAACGGCCTTCAACAAGCGGTACATCTTCTTCAAGACCGTCCCGTGCAGATCCAGGCGGACAATGTGTCAGCAGTCGCGTACATAAACAGGCAGGGTGGAACGAAAAGCAGAGCGGCAATGGCAGAGGCGACAAAAATCCTCCGCTGGGCAGAAAAACATCTACAAGCTCTGTCGGCAATATTCATTCCGGGAGTAGACAACTGGGAAGCAGACTTCCTCAGCAGACACGATCTCCGTCCAGGAGAGTGGGGCCTCCACCAAGAAGTCTTCGCAGAGGTGACAAGTCTTTGGGGAGTTCCTCAAATAGACATGATGGCGTCTCGTCTCAACAAGAAGCTTCAGAGATACTGTTCCAGGTCGAGAGACCCTCAAGCAGTAGCAGTGGATGCACTGGTGACCCAGTGGGTTTTCCCGTCAGTATATGTCTTCCCTCCACTTCCGCTGATCTCAAAAGTACTCAGGATGATAAGGAAAACAAGGGTTAGAGCAATCTTCATTGCCCCAGATTGGCCAAGGAGGGCTTGGTACCCAGATCTTCAGCAGTTGCTAATAGAAGATCCTCGGCCTCTTCCTCCTCGAGAGGACCTGCTGCAGCAGGGGCCGTGCGTGTACCAGGACTTACCGCGGCTACGTTTGACGGCATGGTTGTTGAGCGCCGTATCCTAGCCAGGAAGGGTATTCCCAAGGAAGTCATCCCCACCCTTATTCAGGCCAGAAAAGGAGTAATGTCGAAACATTACCACCGTATTTGGAGAAAATTTGTGTCTTGGTGTGAATCCAAGAAAGCTCCTACGGAAGAGTTTCACTTAGGGCGTTTCCTCCATTTTTTGCACGATGGTGTGGAGGCGGGCCTCCGATTGGGATCAATCAAGGTCCAGATTTCGGCCTTTTCTGTGTTCTTCCAAAAACAATTGGCCTCTCTTCCAGAAGTTCAGACCTTCGTGAAAGGGGTTCTGCACATCCAGCCTCCATTCGTGCCTCCAGTGGTACCATGGGACCTTAACGTGGTATTGCAGTTCCTTCAATCGGATTGGTTTGAGCCTCTACAAAAGAAAGAGTTGAAGTTTCTCACTTGGAAAGTGGTGATGCTTTTGGCTTTGGCATCTGCAAGACGGGTGTCTGAATTGGGGGCCTTGTCTCACAAGAGCCCTTACCTGATCTTCCATGAAGATAGGGCAGAGTTGAGAACTCGACAACATTTTCTTCCTAAGGTGGTTTCATCTTTTCACATAAACCAACGTATTGTAGTGCCAGTAGTTACTGACACATTCACTGAATCAAAATCTCTAGATGTGGTTAGAGCTTTGAAAACCTATGTTGCTAGAACGGCTCGTATACGGAAAACAGAGGCCCTGTTTGTCCTGTATGCTCACAACAAGATTGGGTGTCCTGCTTCCAAGCAGACTATTGCACGGTGGATCAGAAATACGATTCAGCAAGCTCATACTACGGCTGGTTTGCCGTTACCGACGTCGATGAAGGACCATTCCACTAGGATGGTGGGCTCATCATGGGCAGCTGCCCGGGGGGTCTCGGCATTACAACTGTGTCGAGCAGCTACTTGGTCGGGGTCAAACACATTTGCTAAGTTCTACAAATTTGACACCTTGGCCGATGAAGACCTAAAGTTCGGTCAATCGGTGCTGCAGGGTCATCCGCTCTCTCCCGCCCGTACTGGAGCTTTGGTATAGACCCCATGGTCTTGATGTCGTCCCCAGCATCCTCTAGGACGTATGAGAAAACGGGATTTTGATACCTACCGGTAAATCCTTTTCTCCTAGTCCGTAGAGGATGCTGGGCGTCTGTCCCAGTGCGTACTTTACCTGCAGTTTAGTTATTAGAGTTACACAAGTTGTGTTATCTTAGTTTTCAGCATGTTGCTGCAAATGGTTCATGCCTGTTGGCGTGTGTTTTGTTGAATGCCATGTGTGCGGCATGGTTGAGGGTGTGAGTTGGTAGATATCTCACCACTAGTTTAAGTAAATCTTTTCCTCGAAATGCCAGTCTCCCTGGGCACAGTTCCTACAACTGAGGTCTGGAGGAGGAGCATAGAGGGAGGAGCCAGTTCACACCCAATGAAAAGTCTTTAGAGTGCCCATGTCTCCTGCAGATCCCGCCTATACCCCATGGTCTTGATGTCGTCCCCAGCATCATCTACGCACTAGGAGAAAAGGATTTACCGGTAGGTATCAAAATCCTGTCATTCCTGGTACATTTCCTCATTTATTGTTCCAAGGGGTTTAGTATGAAATCCCTACAATCAAAATCTCAACGGTCAAAATACCGACAACCATTGACCGACGGTCAAAGTCCTGACAAGGTGATAATATAGACATTTAAAATACTGACAAGGTCAAAATACTGACATTTAAAATGTCGACAGGTCAAAAAGTCAACACAAGTTTTTTTATTGTTTTTGTGTGTATGTCGACAGAGGTCGACATGGACACTGTATAAGTGTACCGCGTCCCCTCACATTGCTCGCTGCGCCCGCCATGCTTCGGGCACGGTGCTTCGCTGCGCTTGGCACACTTATATTCCCCATCAAGGTCCTCTGGGATGGTAAAGTATGAACAAGTTGGTTTCAATGAAAAAAATATGAAAAAGTCATGTCGAATTTTTGACCTATCGACATTTTAAATGTCAGTGTTTTGACCTTGTCAGTATTATATATGCCGGTATTTTGACCATGTCGGGATTTTGCCCTTGTCGGGATTTTGACCGTCAGGATTTTGATTGTAGGTAAATTGACTGCATCCCATCCCAAGAATACAACACACTATAAACTTAAAGTAAGAAAATGTATTTAGAATAGGAAATACATTGATGGAGTACAAGCAAGCATGTACGGATGGTGTACTGGTTACCATTACTGCCTCACAGCACTGAGGTCATGGGGTCGAGTGCTACCATGGCCTTAACTGTGTGGAGTTTGTATATTCTCCCCATACTTGCGTGGGTTTCCTCCAGGTTCTCTGGTTTCCTACCACAATCCAAAAATATACTGGTAGGTTAATTAGCCCCAACAAAAAAATGATCCCTAGCGCGAATGCGTGTACATGTGGTAGGGAATATAGTTTGTAAGCTCCACTGGGGTAGGGACTGATGTGAATGACCAAATATTCTCTGTAAAGCGCTGCGGAATATGTGTGCGCTATATAAATAACTGGTAATAAATAAATAATAATGTATCTTTACATAAGCCTAAAAAAGTAATGTGAACCATTTGTTTTCTTTCTCATGGTTATGTAATGTATGGTATCCCCATCTATTCTCGTATCTACTGTATGTTTTCACATTACCAAACAATAAGAAAAAAAAAAAACAACTTCTGAAAAAGGAAATAGGAAGAATTGTATGTTGTTTTCTGTTGTAAACATTTCACTCAAACCCCCAGAGAACACCTGGCAATCACCACATCCTCTGCATTGCACTTATTATACTCTACAATATGAATCTCATTCTGAAGACAGGTTCTTCATTACTGGTCAAAGTGCAGATAACACTCAAAGGGGGGAATTCAAATATTATCGCCCAGATCTCCCGTTTAAAGTAACGGCAGATCGCAGGGGGTGATATACAAATTAGGTCTCCTATCGCGCTGATTAGTGTTGGGTTTAGCCACCTGACTAAACTAATGGGCGCGATCGGGAAAAGTGCCATTTGGACGCCCAAACAGATCATGTTTCACACATTTCAGCTCGCCACCCCTCGGCAGGTGCGACCTGAAATGTAGACGTTGGCAGCTAATCGCGCTCGAATGGAGCTACATTAGAATAGCTCTGTTCGACGCCGTCTAGTGGCTGCCGGCAGTAAAAAAAAATTAGAATCTTGCCCAATAAGTTCTGAGTCGCACGCAAACCAACTGGAAGTGTAGACAGCTGCAGCAGCCAGATTCACTTTATTATGCCATTGGGAGTACCTGTATGCCTTCAACAAGAAAGCCGCATCAGCTATTGCTTTTCCATCAGCAGCCTACTATCACCATTAGTCTTGGTACTTACAAGTGCCCCATTCTGGGTGCAAGAGATCAGTCAGAAACAGACGTCCTTTGTCTCTACACAGTCCCAAACCACTGTGTTCACAATCACCGAGGACAACGGTGATTGTGTCAGCAATCACCGAGGACAACGTTGCTGCTGTGCGGGCCATAGTTGAAGTGGAAACCAGGGTCACCATAGCCCAGTTAGAGAATGAGATAGGCATCTCATTGGTTTCCATCCGCTTGATACTCCTCAAAAAGCTTGGCCTGAGCAAGGTTTCTGCATGCTGAGTGCCCCATCAGCTGACTCGATAGCAAATGGAGGCTTGGGTGATTTGGTGCCGCAACATGCTGGTCGCTCATATTATTTATAGGAGATCGTCAGTGGCTATGAATCCTGGATCTACAGTTTCAACCCCTGAGACCAAACAACAGTCGGCCCAGTGGACACCAGTTGGAGGTGCACCACCTAGAAGTTCCTATATGAGCATAGCTTGGCCAAGCAGGTTGTAGCTGTTTTTGTGGCCAAGACTGGTCATGTAGCTACCGTACCACTCGTGCAGCAGCCCAAATTCACTGGGGACTGGTACACCAACCAATACCTGCCACAAGTGCTGGAAGCCATTTCCAGGCACCTTCCAAGAACTCACACTTGTGGTGCCCTTATCTATCACAACAATGCACCTGCCCACAAGTCCAGGAAAGTGGTGGATTTTCTCGCCCATGAATGCATCCAGGATATTGGTCATCCGTCGTACAGTCCACACCTGGCGCCCTACAACTTC
Organism: Pseudophryne corroboree; assembly: GCF_028390025.1. Lineage (NCBI taxonomy): Eukaryota > Metazoa > Chordata > Amphibia > Anura > Myobatrachidae > Pseudophryne > Pseudophryne corroboree. The sequence continues at coordinate 1,117,849,164 of NC_086444.1, forward strand.
TTTGTGTTCCTACAAATAAAGCGCAAGATACGTGGCATTCATTTTGAGACACTGGAAGCTGTAGTGGAGACCTACATTCAGCATGTAGCAGACATACCTGCTGTGAACTGGTCCAGCTGTTTCACCATGTGGTTTATGCACAGGCGAATACTATGAAAAAATGTAATGTTCACTTTGTAAATAGAATACTTTTTGTGCATCCAGAAACTTATTGCACAACCTCATATACAGAGGCGGGCTGGCCCGGGATGCAGGGTGCCCCCCGGGCCATGCTATTGCCAAGGGTCACGGGCCGGCCGCCACCTTCCACTACACCAGCGGTGGCCAACCCACGGCTCTCGAGCCGCATGCGGCTCGTAAGCTCCCGTGGCACCTACTGCTGCCCTAGTCTGTGCCGGCCCGTGAGCCAATCAGAGCTCATAGACCGGCAGCCAATCAGGAGTCTTAGCTGCCGGTCCACGAACTCTGATTGGCTCATGGACCGGCACCTAATTAAAGAGAATCAACACCGTCGGAGAGTGGAGACTGAGGGGCAGGAAAGGCGCACGCTGCGCTCTCCTCACAAGCAGCAGACTGGACAGAGCAGCAGTGCGACGGTGAGCAGCACTTGGGGTGGTGCAGTGTGGGGACATGTGTATCTTACACTGGGGGCATATCTGGCATTGGGGGGACGTGTATCTGGCACTGGGGGCATATCTAGCACTGGGGGGACGTGTATCTGGCACTGGGGACATATCTGGCACTGGGGGGACGTGTTTCTGGCACTGGGGGCATATCTGGCACTGGAGGGACGTGTATCTGGCACTGGGGTTTATATCTGGCACTGGGGAGATGCGTAGCTGGCAGTGGGGGCATATCTGGCGCTGGGGAGACATGTAGCTGACAGTGGGGGTATATTTGGCACTAGGGGCATATCTGGCACTGGGGGGACATGTGTATCTGGCACTGTGGGCATAGCTGGCACTGTGGGCATATCTGGCACTGGGGGGACGTGTATCTAGCACTGGGGGCATATATGGCACTGGGGGGACATGTGTATCTTACACTGGGGGAATATCAGGTACTGGGGAGATGTATATCTGGCAGTGAGGGCATATCTGGCACTGGGGATATGTGTATCTGGCAGTGGGGGCATATCTGGCACTCTGGGAATATATATGTATCTGTGGGGGCATACAGTGGGGCAAAAAAGTATTTGGACAGCCACATATTGTGCAAGTTGACACACTTAAAAAGATGAGAGAGGTCTGTAATTTCCATCATAGGTACACTGCAGCTGTGAGAGACAGAATCTGAAGGGGAAAAAAACTAGGAAATCACATTGTATGATTTTTAAACAATTTACTTGTATATTCTTGCGGAAAATAAATATTTGGACAATCAAAAAGTTTAACTGAATACTTTGTAATAACCTCGGTTGGCAATTACAGAGGTCAAAGTTTCCTGTAGTTGTTGACCAGGTTTGCACACACTGTAGCAGGTATTTTGGCCCACTCTTCCATGCAGATCTTCTCTAGATCTGTCATGTTTTGGGGTTGTCGCCGGGCAACACGGACTTTCAACTCCCTCCACAGATTTTCTATTGGGTTGAGGTCTGGAGACTGGCTAGGCCACTCCAGGACCTTGAAATGCTTCTTACGGAGCCACTCCTTAGTTGCCCAGGCGGTGTGTTTGGGGTCATTGTCATGCTGGAAGACCCAGCCACGTTCCATCTTCAATGCTCTTACTGAGGGAAGGAGGTTTTTGCCCAAAATCTCACGATACATGGCCCCATTCATCCTCTCCTTAATATGGATCAGTTGTCCTGTCTCCTTTGCAGAAAAGCAGCCCCAAACCATGATGTTTCCACCCCCATGCTTCACAGTGGGTATGGTGTTCTTGGGATGCCATTCATTATTCTTCTCCCTCCAAACACGGCGAGTGGAGTTTATACCAAAACGTTCGATTTTGCTCTTATCTGACCACATTACATTTTTCCAATCCTCTGGATCATCCAGATGGTCACTGGAAAACATTAGATGGGCCTGGACATGTGCTAGCTTAAGCAGGGGGACCTTTCGGGCACTGCAGGATTTCAATCCATGACGACGTAGTGTGTTACTAATGGTAACCTTTGTGACGGTGGTCCCAGCTCTCTTGAGGTCATTGACCAGGTACCCCCATGTAGTTCTGGGCCGATTCCTAACCATTCTCAAGATCATTGATACCCCACGAGGTGAGATCTTGCATGGAGCCCCAGGTCGAGGGAGATTGTCAGTGATCTTGTATTTCTTCAATTTTTTTAATAATTGCACTAACAGTTGATCTCTTCTCACCAAGCTGCTTGCCTATTGTCGAGTAGCTCATCCCAACCTTGTGAAGCTCTACTATTTTGTCCCTGGTGTCCTTAGACAGCTCTCTGGTCTTGGCCATGGTGGATAGGTAGCAGTTTGACTGTTTGAGGGTGTGGACAGGTGTCTTTTATACAGATAACCAGTTCAAACAGGTGCCATTAATACAGGTAACAAGTGGAGGATAGAAGAGCTTCTTAAAGAAGAAGTAACAGGTCTGTGAGAGCCAGAAATCTTGCTGCTTGGTAGGTGTCCAAATATTTATTTTCCACAAGACTATACACTGCTCAAAAAAATAAAGGGAACACTAAAATAACACATCCTAGATCTGAATGAATGAAATATTCTTATTAAATACTTTGTTCTTTACATAGTTGAATGTGCTTTCAACAAAATCACACAAAAATTATCAATGGAAATCAAATGTATTAACCCATGGAGGTCTGGATTTGGAGTCACACTCAAAATTAAAGTGGAAAAACACACTACAGGCTGATCCAACTTTGATGTAATGTCCTTAAAACAAGTCAAAATGAGGCTCAGTAGAGTGTGTGGCCTCCACGTGCCTGTATGACCTCCCTACAATGCCTGGGCGGATGGTCTCCTGAGGGATCTCCTCCCAGACCTGGACTAAAGCATCCGCCAACTCCTGGACAGTCTGTGGTGCAACGTGGCGTTGGTGGATGGAGCGAGACATGATGTCCCAGATGTGCTTAATTGGATTCAGGTCTGGGGAACGGGCGAGCTAGTCCATAGCATCAATGCCTTCGTCTTGCAGGAACTGCTGACACACTCCAGCCACATGAGGTCTAGCATTGTCTTGCATTAGGAGCAACCCAGGGCCAACCGCACCAGCATATGGTCTCACAAGGGGTCTGAGGATCTAATCTTGGTACCTAATGGCAGTCAGGCTTCCTCTGGCGAGCACATGGAGGGCTGTGCGGCCCCCAAAAGAAATGCCACCCCACACCATTACTGACCCACTGCCAAACCGGTCATGCTGGAGGTTGTTGCAGGCAGCAGAACGTTCTTCTTGGAGTCTCCAGACTCTGTCACGTCTGTCACATGTGCTCAGTGAAAACCTGCTTTGATCTGTGAAGAGCATAGGGAGCCAGTGGCGAATTTGCCAATCTTGGTGTTCTCTGGCAAATGCCAAACATCCTGCACGGTGTTGGGCTGTAAGCACAACCCCCACCTGTGGACGTTGGGCCCTCATACCACCCTCATGGAGTCTGTTTCTGATCGTTTGAGTAGACACATGCACATTTGTGGCTTGCTGGAGATCATTTTGCAGGGCTCTGGCAGTGCTCCTCCTGTTCCTCCATGCACAAAGGCGGAGGTAGCGGTCCTGCTGCTGGGTTGTTGCCCTCCTACGGCTTCCTCCACATCTCCTGATGTACTGGCCTGTCTCCTGGTAGCGCCTCCATGCTCTGGACACTACGCTGACAGACACAGCAAATCTTCTTGCCACAGCTCGCATTGATGTGCCATCCTGGATGAGCTGCACTACCTGAGCCACTTGTGTTGGTTGTAGACTCCGTGTCATGCTACCACTAGAGCGAAAGCACCGCCAGCTTTCAAAAGTGACCAAAACATCAGCCAGAAAGCATAGGAGCTGAGAAGTGGTCTGTGGTCACCACCTGCAGAACAACTCCTTTATTGGGGGTGTCTTGCTAATTGCCTATAATTTCCACCTGTTGTCTATTCCATTTGCACAACAGCATGTGAAATTGATTGTCAATCAGTGTTGCTTCCTAAGTGGATAGTTTGATTTCACAGAAGTGTGATTGACTTGGAGTTACATTGTGTTGTTTAAGTGTTCCCTTTATTTTTTTGAGCAGTGTTACAAGTAAAGTGTTTAAAAATCATACAATGTGATTTCCTATTTATTTTTTTTCAGATTCTCTCACAGTTGAAGTGTACCTATGATGGAAATTACAGACCTCGCTCATCTTTTTAAACGGGTCAACTTGCACAATCGGTGGCTGTCCAAATACTTTTTTGCCCCACTTGTATATGTATCTGGCACTGTGGAGGAATATGTGTATCTGGCACTGTGGGTACATATATGTATCTGGCACTATGGGGGACATATATGTATCTGGCACTATGGGGGCATATATGTATTTGGCACTGTGGAGGCACCCATTTTTTGGTGTTTTTATATGTATGTAGCAATGTACAGGGGCTTTATTTGTATGTGGCACTGTACAACTTAACTAAAAATGGGGTTATGACACAAGGTCATACTCCTACAAACGTCATACCGAAAGGTGTGCACATAAAAATGGGGTGTGGCTTTGCGACAACTATGCCACGCCCCCATTTTTGCATGATATGGCTCTTACTCTTGACTACAGATCTTTTCTGGCTCTTTGCCACTGACTGGTTGGCCACCCCTGCACTACACAGCTCTGCTGAAGCCGCGGCCGCACTGACAAATTTATAATAAAGTATCTTCGGGATAATTTACACCAGGCCTAATTTTTTTTAATTAATAAATATTTCTGCTGCGGGGTACACTGGGCTCCACAAGGAATGGACAATGGGGTGTAGAGTAGGCTCTTGATCCGAGGCACCAACAGGCTGTTCCCAGAATGCATAGCGCCGCCTCCTATATCACCCCGCCTCCCTGCACAGGATCTCAGTTTTGTAGTTGGTTCTGCAGTAGCAGGCACATAACAGAGGGGCTGCTCCAGGCAGCCCTAATAAGAGCTTTTTTTCTGAGGAAAAAAAGTGAAGACTTCGCGGTCAGCAGCATTGTTTTTTTTTTTTTTTTTTTAAACTGTTTTTATTTTCTCATTTTTATGATATAAAATTTTACATACAGTGGTGAGTCAAAAATGGAAAAATATAGGAATGGCAAAGATACATACATACATTTCAGCATTAACAGAACTGCGAGTGTCTCTGTGCCTTGCAACTCGTACCACTTAATTTCGCATATCCTATACTTATACACTGTAAACTTTCACCACCCACTTATAAACATCATAAAATAATAAGGGAGAACACAAGAAGGGAGAAGGGAAGCGGGGAGACAAAACAAGACAATTCACTCCTTAGTCGCGTGGCATACATACATTACCTCATTCCATGTGCCCATCAACCTCAATACAGCAGAGTATTAACTCATATCTATTAGCATCTACATGTTTGTGAAGAACCCAGGAGGTATTTTCAAAGAGCCTTTCAATATGGCCCTGTGTATCTATGTCTAGACTGTCGATGTAAGGCTCCCATTTCGAGTAAAAGCGAGCGACACCCCTCTCAATGTCTGGCAAGGTGGCTTGGCGCTCGAAGTAGAGAACCCGTAAAAGAACATTTTTTAATTCCCCCAAAGAGGGAGATGACTTCTTCGTCCAATGGTTCAAAATAACCTTGTTAGCCACCGTGAGGATGACCGTGAGAATGGGCGTAACTCGCTTCCTATCCGGGCCAAGAGGCCAACCCTCAAAACAGTTGCATAAACAAGCTATGGGGTCTCTGTGACCCCCAATGAGAAAGTTCTATTAATAAATACAATAACTTTGTTCCAAAACGTAGCAATCTTCCTACATGTCCAAAAACAATGAAAAAAGGAGGCCCTTGACATGTGGCACTTTAAACATTCACTATTCCCATCCGGGATCATATGCACTCTTTGGGCCGGGGATATGTAAGCCCTGTGTAATAACTTAAAGTACACTTCCTGAAGCTGAGCCGAGTGTAGATATTTAAATGTATACTGACAGGATTTCAGTAGAATTGGGTGCGCCGGGAAGTCCAGTACATCCCCCTCCCAATTAGAAACCGTACGTTTCCATAGCTTTTCCGTCTGTATCACCCGTACATGATCATAATAATAAGATAAACGATAAGCAGAGGCATTCGTGAGAGTGAGGAGAGTGGTTATCGGATCCTGTTTGTCTGGCGAGGTCATAGGGACAGCCTAGTAATGACAAAATGTCGGGCTTGCAGGTACATATAAAAATTTGAGTTTGCTATACCATACTTGGACTTTAATTCCTCAAAGGAGAGCGGGGAATTTCGTCTATTAGAGATGTATTTGACCCTGGGGGAAGGCATACTTCCCCCAGGGTCAAATACGTCTCTAATAGACGAAATTCCCCGCTCCCGCCACTGCTTAAAGTTAGCATTTTCCAGCCCAGGACTGAAGCAGGGATTCCCCCAGAAAGTTGTGTAACGGGAGGAGGCCGGGTTTCTATGTAATTTAGAATTGGAATAGTGCCAGGCTCCATGAGTATCTGAAAGGATAACATTCGTCTTAAGTGATGCCGGCAGCTTGTTCCTTGGGGTGTGAAGGAGGGCGCTGGGAGAGAAGGGGGCAAACAGTTCCTCCTCTAATGTATAATTGGTAAAACAAGAACGCTGCCATAACCAGTCTGTGACATAGCGGAACATCACCGCTCTACTAAACGCTTCCAAGTCTGGAATTCCCAGCCCCCCCTCCGCCCTTGGCATCTGAAGTTTAGCATAAGAAATCCATGGTTTCCCCCCCCCCCCCCCATAAGAATTTAGAGAACATGGAATTTACAGACCTACAGTCTTTTTTTGTAAGGCGTAATGGCAGCATCTGCAAAATATATGAGAGTTTCGGGAACACTACACTTTTAAGGACCGTGGCCCTTCCCAGCAAGGACAAGGGCAAATTAACCCACCCGTCTAGGAGAGCCCGGACAGCCGTCAGGACCAGGGCAACGTTAACTGTATACAACAGTTCCAGTGACGTGGGTATCATTATCCCCAAATACTTAAGGGCCCTCTGGGTCCTAGGGAACTGGGACAATATCGGGTGCCTATTAAAGAAGGACGCATCTCCCGATAGAGGCATGAGTTCCGATTTGGAAAGATTAACCTTGTAACCCGCAAAGGATCCAAAGCCATCAATGATGGGGACTATAGGTCCTATCGACCTGCTGGGGTCAGCGATAATTAGCAAAATATCATCAGCAAACAACGCTATCTTAACCTCCAGCCTGCCCACCAAAATGCCTCTAAAGGAAGACGCGCCACGGAGGGCTATCGCCAGTGGCTCCAGTGCGAATAGCAGGGGGGATAGAGGGCAGCCCTGACGGGTTCCTCTCTGGATGTAGAAGGGGGAAGAAATATAGCCATTGCCTAATACCTGCGTGGCCGGGTCTGTGTATAGGCGGACCAACATTTCTACAAAGGCTGACGGGGCCCCGAACCTATGTAGGGTATCAAATAAATGGTCCCAAGTCACCATATCAAATGCCTTTTTCGGCGTCAAGTGATAAGATTACATTGGTGCCCCGTATCTGAGGAAGACTGTAACCTCTGCATTACTGTTAAGACTTTTCTTATATTAACAACCGCCTGGCGGCCCCAAATGAATCCCGACTGATCTGGGTGGACAATGGAGGGCAATACAAGTTTTAACCTGTCGGCCAAAATCTTGGTAAACAGCTTATAGTCCGTATTAAGCAGGGAAATAGGCCTATAAGATTCCGGGAGTTCCGGATCCCTGCCAGGCTTCGGCAACACCCTGAGGAACGCTGAGTTAAAGAAGCCAGGCAGAGCCCGACCGGAAAGTAATTAATTAAAAGATACCTGTAATGTGTCCCGGATATGGGGCATTAGGATTTTATAATAATCATTGGAGAGACCGTCCGGTCCCGGCGCCTTTCCCGTTTTCAGTGCCTTAATCACCCTCTCCACCTCCTCCCCCGAGATGGGTGTCATAAGGGATGAGGCCTGGCTGTCAGACATCTGAGGTAAACTCATATTAGCCCAAAAGGCCTCTTTATTGGGCAGATTGCTAGGAGGCTGAGAGTACAGTTGGGCATAAAAAGAGCTCAGCACCTCCGTTATTTTGGCATTAGACCTGACCCTAGTACCGTCACTAGTGCGGAGGGATTTAATTACTGAGGAAGAATGGCGCCCTTTCAATAAGAAGGACATTAATTTACCCGGTTTATTACCATATCTGTGAAAAGAAGCATTCCTATAGAAAGTGTGCTTGGCTTCAAAGTGATTCAGAATATTATCAAAAACGCCCTTTTTGTTATTATAATCAGCCCTATTAGTTGGAGTAGGTGAATGCATAAACTTCTGAAAGGAAGTCGTTAAGTTTGCCTGGGCTTCCAAGTATGAGCCGTCTAATTGCCTATCCCTGTGTGCACAGTAAGACATAATTACCCCTCTCACGACGGGTTTAGATGCCTGCCAGAATGTCAGAGGCTTCTCGGTCTCATAACTTGCGTTATTACTCTTATAATGTAGCCACGCCGCCTCCAACATGTTACGAAATTTCAATGAATTAGCCAGATGTGCCGGGAACCGCCACTGCCGCACCGGACCCTTATCCACCTGCACCGCCAGCTTAATCCAACATAAGGCATGATCCGAAATACTTATAGCTTCGATCCCAGCATCCATAACCTTAGGGAACATATGTTCTGACAACAGCAAGTAATCAATGCGGGAGAGCGTATCATATGCAGCTGATAGGCAAGTATAATCCCGTTCTAGCGGATAGCATGCCCTCCACACATCCACCACCCGCAGCCGGCGGGTTATATATTTAACACCCACTTTAGGGTCACTATGCCCCCGACTGGAAGCCACATTCCTATCCATAACATGAGACGAAACCACATTGAAATCCCCCCCCTAACACAATGTTGGAATTTATATGACCATACAGTTTATTCAGCATTTCTAGAAAAAAACACTTTGGGGCGATTATTCGGAGCATATATGTTACATAGCAATAGGCGTGTGCAGTCTACTGTGACGTCTGCAATAATATACCGACCCTGCGGCTCAACCTTTACAGAATGAACAGTATAAGAAAGAGACTGTCTAATCAATATGGCTACCCCCCGTGCCTTAGAGGAGTATGGGGCCGAGGCCAACACTGACCACCGAAGTGTGTTAAGTTTGGCTATCTCTGGAGGAAGGAGATGCGTTTCCTGCAAGAAAGCTATATCCATACGGAGCTTGTTCAGATACATAAGAATTTGTTTCCTCTTAGCCGGGGAGTTAATACCCCCCACATTCCATGTGCTAATCGTTAAAGACGACATGCAGCCAATCTAAATAAACCCAGAGAGGTAATGACGAGCACATAAATGCAATGGTGGTCCAGCCACCGCTGCTCTACCCACCACCCTACTTGAGCAAACATACAGGGGAAACTAGACAAGACACAGAGAGGGTAACAACATATAGAAACAAAAAAGCAGAACAGGACAGGAGGCTGCAACTCGCCTCCATCATCCAAGAAATAAGGACTTCCAGCCATTTAGAAATCCGTAATGTTAACTTCGAACATGGCGTGCTTACCCCTAGCACACCCCGGTCAATAGCTACTTTCAATGAAAAAAAAGAAGATCCCAGCTTCCCCCCAGCCCAACTGAGCAAACTAAACTGAGATTAAGGAAAAGAGGGTGTTTAGAACTTGTAAACTGGATGAGAATCACTTAAGCAGTTTTTTCCCCGCATATGGATACCATACACATAGCAGGCATGCAAGCTGTCCCATCCGGAACCTCCAGGCCTCCCATCAAGTAACGCGTGAATCTCTCAGCTCAGGGCCTATGATGTGGAGCGTGGAGAAGCAGGAGAGGATGAATTTCTCGACTTTCTTCCTTCAGACAGGTTGCCATCTGCGTCAGCCGCATTAGAAAAGTCACGAAATGAGTCAACCTTCAAAGAGCCGTAATCGTGCAGGGTACAACAGTGCAAATTTCTTGCCCTCCTGGACCAAGCGGGAACAAATCTGGGAAAAATCCTTGCGGGCTCGGGAGACTTCTGCAGAGTAATCCTGAAAGAGACGAATGTCCCTACCATCCCATGCCAGAGCTCTGTGTCTCCTGGAAGCAGACCAAATAGCCTCTTTATGCAGAAAGTTTAAACAGCGAAAAATCACCACACGTAGCCTCGCGTTCTGACCCGTCCTGGGCGGTCCGAGACGATGGGCCCTCTCCACTACCATGTCTGCACATGTATCCTTTATTTCCAGCAACTCCGGAAGAGACTCCTGTAGAAAACGGTATAGGTCTGGCCCTTTAAGAGATTCTGCTAGGCCCATGACCCTGAGGTTATTCCTCCTCGATCTGTTCTCCGGGTCGTCTAATTTATTCATAACTTGGTAATAAGATTTCTGCATAGTGTCAGCGTTTGTTTTCAATTCTGCTACATCTTGGAACACTTCCCCCAATCTCTGCTCCGTGGCTAATACCCTCTGGGACAGCTGTTTCATCTGAGACTTAATGTCCTGTGCCACCTGCGTTAACTTAGCAGCGTGTGTGTCCATGAGGGGCCCCATCGTTACCTTGATAGCTTTCACGACATCCTCATATGAGACTGGGGCTGCAGGGTCAGGAGAGGCAGGCCGAGACCCATCATCCAGCTGCGAACCCTCCCGTGTGTCCGGTGTGGCGGCCATATTGGATTCTGCCCGGCGCCGCTCAGAGCGGGATCTTTGCTGCTTTGCTGGCATGGAAGAGGTGAGAAACTTCTCCATATGGTGGAGGAGACCTTCCCCTCACCGAGGCTGCGGGAACCGCCGGGTTTGCATCCGCGAGCGCGGCGCTGCTTGCTGTGCTGGCCGGGGTAGCAACAGAGCTCTCACGCCAGGCTCCCGATCACATGGGAGCCGGAACCGGAAGTCAGCAGCAGCAGTGTTACATGTCAGTGGACATTCACGGCTGCAGCTCCGGCTCTCCCCAGCGGCGCTGTACACTCCCGAGCCCTGGTTGCCGGGTAACTACAGTAGGAGGCTCCAGTTTTCTTCTTGTCAGGCACACGACGGGGGCTCTCCGGGATCGCGTGGCTGCACTTCAGGAGGTGGTAAGTGGGTCTCGGTCTTTATTGCAATCCGGCGCAGTCAGTGGGAGGAGGGCCGCGCGCGCTGGCGGTGGACACTGTGGCAGTATAGGCGATCCCACTAGATCACCAGGGCATGGGACAGGTCAGGTTTCCTCTATAAACCATTTTATTAGAGCCCGCAGTACCCGGTGGTTTTGCCAGCAGGAGGATAGAGCTTGGACCTAAAGCCCCTCCCCCAGCCCCAGGGCGCCATTTTCTGCAAATGTTCCCGCCCTGGAGCTGCATATCTGTCTCTCCCTCACTCCCTGGCAGTGTCTGCGGCGCCATTATCCCTCAGCTCAGTGTTCCTGGGAATGCTTGGGCAAATCCTCCTATGTAAAGCCGCCTGGTTGTCAGTGCTGTGACTTTACAAGACACTTAAGTATTCTACCTGCCTTTTTTAGTCAGTGTTAGTTAAGAAAGAGTGCACTTAGTCAGGGTTTCCTAGTACAATTACCCTGTGATATACATCCAGTTCTTACTGTGTACTGTTATATCTGTTGTTATATAGCTGTGTAAGCTAGTCCAGTGCAGTATTATTGCTAGTAATAACCTCTGTATTGTACAGACTGTGACTATTTGTGTGTGCATTTGATAACTGAGTGGTGTCCATTTCGTGTCTTTCACTCAACCTGCTATCCCTATATTCTATAACCTGAGGGGGCTTGGTGCGTCAGGTTTTATCTAATATAGGATTTTCACAAAGATATACTGTACTAGGAGCTTCATCGCGCCCTACGGGCGCTCTTCACACCGTCGCAAGGGGCTACGCCCCCTTAACCCTTGCATGCCTTTCTGGGGTTCAATATTTGTGTTATATGGAGTATCACCTGCATTCCTTTGTTAGTGGTTAAATATTGCACAATGAAAGGGTGTGCGATGGTGAAGGAGGCGCAGCCCCTTGCGACGGCGTGAACAGCACCTGCAGGCCACAATGTACAGAATGTAGCGGGTGCGGGGGGTACTGCGGATGGTGTCTGTAGATGCTGCGGATGGAGGGGGGGCGGAAGTGGGGGTGGGGCCCGGATGGGGAAGGGTTGGGAGGTGCTGCGGGTGGGGGAGGGGCAGAGGAGTGGGGGATGCAGATGGGGGAGGGGTCCGGAGGCACTGCAGGTGGGGGAGGGGCAGGGGTGCCATGGGTGGGGGAGGGGCAGGTGTGGGGATGTTGCAGATGGGTGAAGGGTTCCGGAGGTGCTGTGGGATGGGAAGGGGCGGGAGTGCCGCTGGTGGGTTAGGGGTCTGCAGGCGCCATGGGTAGGGGAGGGGCAGGTACGGGTGTTGCGGCGGATGGGGAAGGAGGTCCGGAGGTGCTGCAGGTGGTGGAGGGGCAGGTGCGGGGGTGCCATTGGTGGGGGAGGGGTGGGTGAGGGGGGGACCGCGGATGGAGGAGGGTGTCTGCAGATGCTGCGGGTGGAGGGGGGCAGGTGTGGGGGAGACATATAAGGGGGGTGAATGGTGGAGGGGGCCTGGAGATTGCTGGGGGTGGTGAAGGGGCGGAGGAGTGGGAGCCGCGGGTGGTGTAGGGGGTCTGGAGGCACAGCATGTGGGGGAGGGGTGGAGTGCCGCATGTGGTGGAGGGGAAGGTGCGGAGGTGTGGTGCATTGGGGAGAGGTCTGGAGGTGCTGCGGGTACTGTACCTGCCAAAAAGGTAGTTGGAGGGTATGCAGTAACAGGGCCAGGACAGGGGTGACAGGGTCAGAACAGGGTTGACTGGGCCAGGACAGGGGTGACAGGGTCAGAACAGGGGTGACGGGGCCAGGACAGGGGTGACGGGGCCAGGACACGGGCGACGGGGCCAGGACAGAAATGACAGGGACAGGATAGGGGTGACAGGGTCAGTGTAGGGGCGGCAGGACCAGGACAGGGGTGACAGGGCCAGTATAGGGTTGACAGGGCAAGCACAGGGGTGACAGGGCCAGGATAGGGGTAGCAGGGCCAGCATAAGGGTGACAGGGCCAGGATAAGGGTGAAAGGGCCAGGATAAGGGTGAAAGGGCCAGGATAAGGGTGGCAGGTCAAGGCCAGGGGTGACAGGGACATGACAGAACACAGGGCACGGGAGAGATTGGTATTAGGGACAGAACAGTGGTGACAGACAGATGTGTCTTACCGGAGTCACTGCTGCTGGCTGCTGCTGTTCCACTCCAACCTGTTGGGATCTGCTGCTGGTGGAGACTTGGCATGGCTGACTCTCTTAGGCTGTAGTCCTGCTTCCTCTGCCCGTCCGCATCACTCCCCCCCTCCTCAGTCACACACCGCAGACCTCGCGCAGCTGCCGGGCACTGTGGTAAGGTGAGACTGGGAGTGACTGGTTAGCCCCCAGGAGATGCTGCGGCTGGAGGGAGGAGGGGGTCATAGCATGCACGTGGCGCGGACCTCACGGCTGCTGGGCACTGTGGTAAGGGGAGACTGGGAGTGACTGGTTAGCTCCCAGGAGACGCTGCTGCTGGAGGGAGGAGGGGGTCAGAGCCTGCAAGCAGCGCGGACTTCTGCAGCGCTACCCGCCGGCTAAAGTGTGTGAAGGACCTGGGCGCACCTCACTGTGGGTGGCAGCGCTGCAGCTAGCGGTGGGGTTGCCGGGGCTGGAGATAACAGAGGCAGTACGGAAAGTGCACAGCGGCTGGTGACCCACAAAACTACAGCTAAGAAGCGTGGAGTGTGCCAGAAAGTGACGCTCCTCCCCACCAGAGAGACCCTGCTGAGTATGCTGATGTGGGGGTCAAGTATGGCATACCCCCTCACACACCCCCATACCTCCCAAATGTCCCAATTTTCGCGGGACAGTCCCATTTTTTGGGGTCTGTCCCGCTGTCCTACCCGCGGGTCGCAGTGTCCTGCGGTGGGGGGGAGGGCAGTTGGAAAGCTCCTGTACTCGCTGTTCTGCTTAGCAGAGCAGCGGTGAATAGTGGAGACAGAGGGAGAGGGGGCATCAGGGGGTACGGATTAAGGGGGGGTTCCAGCAGCAGAGCCGGATTAAGGGGGGGGGGCAGGCGGTACGTACCGTTGGCCCCACAGTTTTAGGGGTCCTCCCGGCTCGAGTAGCTCTGTCCCAGCTCAGAAGCTCCCCCAGCAACAACGGCAGCATTGTGCTACAGTCAGCACACGCTGCTGCGTGTTGGCAGGTCTGTGGTGTTGGAAGGAGGCAGCAGTCTCCCTGCTTTCTTCTGCCTGTACGGGTGTGTAGGGGGAGCGACCACCTCCTCTGGATTTAGCCCTAGCTGAGGGGCCAAAATTCAAAAAAAAAAAAAAAAAAAAAAAAACGGAATTTGCATAAGGGGCGTGGCTCCGCGGGGCGCGATTAGGCCACGCCCCCAACCCCACAGCAGGCACAGCAATGAGATAGGGCTTCCCTGTCTCAAGTACCCTGTGCCCCCCGGACTCATAATCAGCCCCTGGGGGCATGCCAGCAGCTCACAGAGCGCTGGGCATGCCCCCTCACTGACGAAAACGGGGACCCTCCGTGAAGCCACACCCCTTTTCGCAGTGTGTGTGTGTGTTTGTGTGTGTGTGTTTCCCTCCTTCTGCCTGAAGAAAGCTCCTGCAGAAAGCTGGGAGGTATGCACCCCCCTGCCTGTGCCATGTCCATACTATCTGCTTCTGCAGCTGCTCCTAGTGTCCTATAGATTTGGCCAGATCTGTGACTCATTTGACTAACTCCGCCCACTGTTGTGACTCCGCCCAGCGTTAGCAAATGAATCACAAAATCACAGATCTGGGCTATTATATAGGAGATTACGTATTTTTCTCTGTGATTTAGTCACCATATCTCTCCTTTATCTCTGCTGGTGCTGATGACACTGCGCAGGGGTTTGGGCTAGAGGTATTGTGCTGCTGACAAATTGTACTGTGTTACCTGATACTGCAAGTTATATCATGTCTGCTTCTGAGGGTAACGGTTCTGGGGCTGAACACACTGCCGGTGTTGCTGAAGCCGCAGATACCTATGAGGAGAATATAGCAGCTTTGGGCACTGGTTCTGGGGGCTCCTTGCCCCCCAGTGGGACGGTGGCAACGGGGGCAAATAATGACCCGCCGTGGGCCGCTTTTTCCACGCTTCTGCATACGCTGGTTCATAAACTAACACCCCCTATGCGACCCCCAATGCCGGTGCAACAGTTTGTGGTCCCTGCCGCTAACCCGCCGTGGGCGGATGATTTATCTGCTCAAATAAAGAAGTTGAACCAGTCCCTGACTATTAAAAATTCTGACCGTCGCTCGCCTACGTCCAAGGGGTCCTCTAAGCGAGCGCTTGTCTCCTCGCAATCCACTGCTGTCACTGACACCTCGTCGGATGAAGACGGCACTTACACCTGTGGGGTCACCACAGGTTCTGACTCAGATACGGCTGATGGGGAGGGTGGTTCACATGTGGATGTTCCTGATCTTTTGGAGGCTATTAAGTTAATTTCTCTGACGTCCTAAGTGGATGCTGGGGACTCCGTCAGGACCATGGGGTTTAGCGGCTCCGCAGGAGACAGGGCACAAAAGTAAAAGCTTTAGGATCAGGTGGTGTGCACTGGCTCCTCCCCCTATGACCCTCCTCCAAGCCTCAGTTAGATTTTTGTGCCCGGCCGAGAAGGGTGCAATCTAGGTGGCTCTCCTAAAGAGCTGCTTAGAGTAAAAGTTTGTTAGGTTTTTTATTTTCAGTGAGTCCTGCTGGCAACAGGCTCACTGCTACGAGGGACTTAGGGGAGAGAAGTGAACTCACCTGCGTGCAGGATGGATTGGCTTCTTAGGCTACTGGACACCATTAGCTCCAGAGGGAGTCGGAACACAGGTCTCACCCTGGGGTTCGTCCCGGAGCCGTGCCGCCGACCCCCCTTGCAGATGCCGAAAAGTGAAGGTCCAGAAACGGCGGCAGAAGACTCTTCAGTCTTCATAAGGTAGCGCACAGCACTGCAGCTATGCGCCATTGTTGTCAGCACACTTCATAGCAGCGGTCACTGAGGGTGCAGGGCGCTGGGGGGGGGCGCCCTGGGCAGCAATGATAGTACCTTATTCTGGCTAAAAATACATCACATATAGCCCCTGGGGGCTATATGGATGTATTTAACCCCTGCCAGGTCTCAGAAAAACGGGAGAAGAAGCCCGCCGAAAAGGGGGCGGGGCCTATTCTCCTCAGCACACAGCGCCATTTTCCCTCACAGAAATGCTGGTGGGAAGGCTCCTAGGCTCTCCCCTGCACTGCACTACAGAAACAGGGTTAAAACAGAGAGGGGGGGCACTTATTTGGCGATATGTATATATATATTAAAATGCTATAAGGGAAAAACACTTATATAAAGGTTGTCCCTGTATAATTATAGCGTTTTTGGTGTGTGCTGGCAAACTCTCCCTCTGTCTCCCCAAAGGGCTAGTGGGGTCCTGTCCTATATCAGAGCATTCCCTGTGTGTGTGCTGTGTGTCGGTACGTGTGTGTCGACATGTATGAGGACGATGTTGGTGAGGAGGCGGAGCAATTGCCTGAAATGGTGATGTCACTCTCTAGGGAGTCGACACCGGAATGGATGGCTTATTTAAGGAATTACGTGATAATGTCAACACGCTGCAAGGTCGGTTGACGACATGAGACGGCCGGCAAACAAATTAGTACCTGTCCAGGCGTCTCAAACACCGTCAGGGGCTGTAAAACGCTCATTTACCTCAGTCGGTCGACACAGACACGGACACTGACTCCAGTGTCGACGGTGAAGAAACAAACGTATTTTCCTTTAGGGCCACACGTTACATGTTAAGGGCAATGAAGGAGGTGTTACATATTTCTGATACTACAAGTACCACAAGAAGGGTATTATGTGGGGTGTGAAAAAACTAACTGTAGTTTTTCCTGAATCAGATAAATTAAATGAAGTGTGTGATGATGCGTGGGTTTCCCCCGATAGAAAATTATTGGCGGTATACCCTTTCCCGCCAGAAGTTAGGGCGCGTTGGGAAACACCCTTTAGGGTGGATAAGGCGCTCACACGCTTATCAAAACAAGTGGCGGTACCGTCCCCAGATAGGGCCGCCCTCAAGGAGCCAGCTGAGAGGCTGGAAAATATCCTAAAAAGGTATATACACACATACTGGTGTTATACTGCGACCAGCGATCGCCTCAGCCTGGATGTGCAGCGCTGGGGTGGCTTGGTCGGATTCCCTGACTGAAAATATTGATACCCTTGACAGGGACAGTATTTTATTGACTATAGAGCATTTAAAGGATGCATTTCTATATATGCGAGATGCACAGAGGGATATTTGCACTCTGGCATCAAGAGTAAGTGCGATGTCCATATCTGCCAGAAGATGTTTATGGACATGACAGTGGTCAGGTGATGCAGATTCCAAACGGCACATGGAAGTATTGCCGTATAAAGGGGAGGAGTTATTTGGGGTCGGTCCATCGGACCTGGTGGCCTCGGCAACAGCTGGAAAATCCACCTTTTTTACCCCAAATCACATCTCAGCAGAAAAAGACACCGTCTTTTCAGCCTCAGTCCTTTCGTCCCCATAAGGGCAAGCGGGCAAAAGGCCAGTCATATCTGCCCAGGGATAGAGGAAAGGGAAGAAGACTGCAGCAGGCAGCCCATTCCCAGGAACAGAAGCCCTCCACAGCTTCTGCCAAGTCCTCAGCATGACGCTGGGGCCGTACAAGCGGACTCAAGTGCGGTGGGGGGTCGTCTCAAGAGTTTCAGCGCGTAGTGGGCTCACTCGCAAGTGGACCCCTGGATCCTACAAGTAGTATCCCAGGGGTACAGACTGGAGATTCGAGACGTCTCCCCCTCGCAGGCTCCTGATGTCTGCTTTACCAACGTCTTCCTCCGACAGGGAGGCAGTATTGGAAACAATTCACAAGCTGTATTCCCAGCAGGTGATAATCAAAGTACCCCTCCTACAACAAGGAAAGGGGTATTATTCCACACTATATTGTGGTACTGAAGCCAGACGGCTCGGTGAGACCTATTCTAAATGGGAAATCTTTGAACACTTACATACAAAGGTTCAAATCAAGATGGAGTCACTCAGAGCAGTGATAGCGAACCAGGAAGAAGGGGACTATATGGTGTCCCTGGACATCAAGGATGCTTACCTCCATGTCCCAAATTGCCCTTCTCACCAAGGGTACCTCAGGTTCGTGGTACGGAACTGTCACTATCAGTTTCAGACGCTGCCGTTTGGATTGTCCACGGCACCCCGGGTCTTTACCAAAGTAATGGCCGAAATGATGATTCTTCTTCAAAGAAAAGGCGTCTTAATTATCCCTTACTTGGACGATCTCCTGATAAGGGCAAGGTCCAGAGAACAGTTGGAAGTCGGAGTAGCACTATCTCAAGTAGTTCTACGACAGCACGGGTGGATTCTAAATATCCAAAATCGCAGCCGTTTCCGACGACACGTCTGCTGTTCCTAGAGATGGTTCTGGACACAGTCCAGAAAAAGGTGTTTCTCCCGGAGGAGAAAGCCAGGGAGTTATCCGAGCTTGTCAGGAACCTCCTAAAACCAGGAAAAGTGTCAGTGCATCATTGCACAAGAGTCCTGGGAAAAATGGTGGCTTATTACGAAGCGATTCCATTCGGCAGATTCCATGCAAGAACTTTTCAGTGGGATCTGCTGGACAAATGGTCCGGATCGCATTTTCAGATGCATCAGCGGATAACCCTATCTCCAAGGACAAGGGTGTTTCTCCTGTGGTGGTTACAGAGTGCTCATCTTCTAGAGGGCCGCAGATTCGGCATTCAGGATTGGATGCTGGTGACCACGGAGGCCAGCCTGAGAGGCTGGGGAGCAGTCACACAGGGAAAAAATTTCCAGGGAGTGTGATCAAGTCTGGAGATTTTTCTCCACATAAATATACTGGAGCTAAGGGCAATTTACAATGCTCTAAGCTTAGCAAGACCTCTGCTTCAAGGTCAGCCGGTATTGATCCAGTGGGACAACATCACGGCAGTCGCCCACGTAAACAGACAGGGCGGCACAAGAAGCAGGAGGGCAATGGCAGAAACTGCAAGGATTTTTCGCTGGGCGGAAAATCATGTGATAGCACTGTCAGCAGTGTTCATTCCGGGAGTGGACAACTGGGAAGCAGACTTCCTCAGCAGGCACAACCTCCACCCGGGAGAGTGGGGACTTCATCGGGAAGTCTTCCACATGATTGTGAACCGTTGGAAAAGACCAAAGGTGGACATGATGGCGTCCCGCCTGAACAAAAAACTGGACAAGTATTGCGCCAGGTCAAAAGACCCTCAGGCAATAGCTGTGGACGTTCTGGTAACACCGTGGGTGTACCAGTCGGTGTATGTCTTCCCTCCTCTGCTTCTCATACCCAAGGTATTGAGAATTATAAGACGTAGAGGAGTAAGAACTATACTCGTGGCTCCGGATTGGCCAAGAAGGACTTGGTACCCGGAACTTCAAGAGATGCTCACAGAGGACTCATGGCCTCTGCCGCTAAGAAGGGACTTGCTTCAGCAAGTACCATGTCTGTTCCAAGACTTACCGCGGCTGCGTTTGACGGCATGGCGGTTGAACGCCGGATCCTAAGGGAAAAAGGCATTCCGGAAGAGGTCATTCCTACCCTGGTCAAAGCCAGGAAGGAGGTGACCGCACAACATTATCACCACATGTGGCGAAAATATGTTGCGTGGTGTGAGGCCAGGAAGGCCCCATGAAGAAATTTCAACTCGGTCGTTTCCTGCATTTCCTGCAAACAGGAGTGTCTATGGGCCTCAAATTGGGGTCCATTAAGGTTCAAATTTCGGCCCTGTCGATTTTCTTCCAGAAAGAATTGGCTTCAGTTCCTGAAGTCCAGAAGTTTGTCAAGGGAGTACTGCATATACAACCCCCTTTTGTGCCTCCAGTGGCACTGTGGGATCTCAACGTAGTTCTGGGATTCCTAAAATCACATTGGTTTAAACCGCTCAAATCTGTGGATTTGAAATATCTCACAGGGAAAGTGACCATGCTGTTGGCCCTGGCCTCGGCCAGGCGAGTGTCAGAATTGGCGGCGTTTGTCTCAAAAAAGCCCATATCTGATTGTCCATTCGGACAGGGCAGAGCTGCGGACTCATCCCCAGTTTCTCCCTAAGGTGGTGTCAGTGTTTCACCCGAACCAGCTTATTGTGGTACCTGCGGCTACTAGGGACTTGGAGGACTCCAAGTTGCTAGATGTTGTCAGGGCCCTGAAAATATAGTTTCCAGGACGGCTGGAGTCAGGAAAACTGACTTGCTGTTATCCTGTATGCACCCAACAAACTGGGTGCTCTTGCTTCTAAGCAGACGATTGCTAGTTGGATGTGTAGTACAATTCAGCTTGCACATTCTGTGGCAGGCCTGCCACAGCCAAAATATGTAAATGCCCATTCCACAAGGAAGGTGGGCTCATCTTGGGCGGCTGCCCGAGGGGTCTCGGCTTTACAACTTTGCCGAGCTGATACTTGGTCAGGGGCACACCCTGACTGAGGAGGACCTGGAGTTCTCTCATTCGGTGCTGCAGAGTCATCCGCACTCTCCCGCCCGTTTGGGAGCTTTGGTATAATCCCCATGGTCCTGACGGAGTCCCCAGCATCCACTTAGGACGTCAGAGAAAATAAGAATTTACTTACCGATAATTCTATTTCTCGTAGTCCGTAGTGGATGCTGGGCGCCCATCCCAAGTGCGGATTGTCTGCAATACTTGTACATAGTTATTGTTACAAAAATCGGGTTATTATTGTTATGAGCCATCTTTTCAGATGCTCCGCTGTTATCATGCTGTTAACTGGGTTCAGATCACAGGTTGTACAGTGTGATTGGTGTGGCTGGTATGAGTCTTACCCGGGATTCAAAATCCTTCCTTATTGTGTACGCTCGTCCGGGCACAGTATCCTAACTGAGGCTTGGAGGAGGGTCATAGGGGGAGAAGCCAGTGCACACCACCTGATCCTAAAGCTTTTACTTTTGTGCCCTGTCTCCTGCGGAGCCGCTAAACCCCATGGTCCTGACGGAGTCCCCAGCATCCACTACGGACTACGAGAAATAGAATTATCGGTAAGTAAATTCTTATTTTTACAGATTACGGATGATCCCGAGCCATCCGTTCAGCCTAAGAAACCAGATAGGTTCAAGCGTCAGAAGGTGATTAAACAAGTTTTACCTCACGCTGACCACCTAATTGATATACGTCAGGAACCCTGGGAAAACCCGGGTAAGAAGTTTGTGCCTCAAAAGAAGATGCTGGCTCGCTATCCCCTTGCGCCGGAGCTGTCTAAGAACTGGCAAACGCCTCCTCCAGTGGACTCACATGTGGCTAGGATGGTGGTTTCCTCAGCTCTACCGGTCACCACCGTCACGTCTCTAAAAGAGCCTACGGATAAACGCGTGGAGGGTTGTCTGAAAGCGTTTTACACCCTCACGGGTGCTGCACAAAGGCCCACTGTGGCCGGAGAGCCCCAGCCACGAGGCAAATGGCCGCCTGCGGCACTGAAGGGGTTAACCCCTAGTGCCCGGCGCCATTTTTAAAGACAAAGGGGCGCTTGGCGCCAAATTTGAATTGTGTTGGGCGCTAGGCGCCGTGTTTGTAAAAATATGTTTAAATTGTAATTTTAAACTGTGCCGTGGTCCCGGACCTCTCCGGAGACCACGGCAGGGAGGACAGCCCCCCGGCGCGCTCAGCAGAGTGTGCACGCCGGGGGAGAGGAGGCAGCCGCTGACCGCCGGAGTCCGGGAGCTCCGCTCCCGGCAGCGGTCAGTGTAGCCCCGGGTGCACTGGAGTGTGCGCGCCGGGGAGAAGGGTGAGCGCTGCGGCTGGGAGCTCGGCTCCCGCTGCAGTGCTCTCTGTGAGAGCCGCCGCTGGGGGCCGGGAGCTCTGCTCCCAGCGCCTCAGCCCAGCACAGGTGGCCAGCCGCAGCAGCCGGGACGGACGTCCCGGGCTGCTAGCCGGCGAGGGGGGTGCGCTGCAGCCCGGCTCCCCGCCGGACGCTGCAGCGAGGCCACAAGACAGTCAGCGCCGCTCATGGGAGACCGGGCTAGCCGGCTCCCTAGCGGCGTGGGTGAATTAGGCGGGCAAGCAGGCTGATGAGCGCTGGGGACCGGGAGCTACGCTCCCGGCGCCCCAGCGCTACAACAAAGCCAGAGTCACGGCGGCCGGGACAAGTGTCCCTGGCCACCGGGCTTAGGTACAGGGGGGTGCGCCGCTGCGTGCGGCGAGGCCACAAAGGTAGTGCCACACTGGGGGGACAGGGAGAGCCAGCTCCCTGGACCCCAGTGGCAGGCAGACAGGCTGGAGGGTGGGGGAAGCCAGCCCCACACCTCCAGCACACAGAGAGCCCTAGCAGCCAGGCTGCAGGGCTAGGGAAGGCACTGCAGTGCCTGAGTATGTAGAGTCTGTGCAGGGCACAGGCTCAGTGTATAGTTACAGGGAAATGTACAGTGTGATTTAAAATGTAATGTATTTAAAGATAAAATGCACTTACTTGATTGTGTGTCCCAGGAGGGGGGAATCCATAGCTGTGCAGGCTGATGGATTCTCCCAGACCTTTTCCCTAAAAACGGAATGTTTTCCCATCCAGCCTCACAGTTCCAAAGGGTACAGGGAGAAAGAGAAGCAGCTTAGCTATAAAACAAGCTGAGTGGTTTCTTGGAGCTCCATGGAGATCAGCCGTAGTGCCAAGAAACCTGGGCCGGGGAGCCAGGCTGCCCAGCTCTGGAGCCCAAATCCAGGCTGCAGGCAGTGAGAGGGGTCCCGGGCAGGTTTCTGGAAGTCAGTTTAGGAGGGAAAAACTTCCCCCCAGCCAGACTGAACGGCACCGTGGGAGTATCCTGAATCTCCAAGATAGGAGGGTCAAAGGAGACCGACCACTCCCCACTGTCCATAGGGAACAATGTAAAGGTGTGCATGAGACCAGAGCATGCACAGCTCATGGGTAAACATTGATTGGTTGTACACCACAGGGCGGGCTTACCCCCTGTGGTAAGGGGTCTTGGAGAGGGATAAAAGAAGGGCAGTTGGCCCATAGGAGTGTGTATTGTAACATCTTCTTCTGCTGAAAAGATCTTGATTGTATGCTGTTGCCCCTAGCAATAGGGAGGAGCCTTTTTAAAGGTTATTTGAGCAATAAACACCTTTGCCTCAAGAAGACTGCTTCATCTTGTGACCAACAGGGTTAGGCCAAACCTAGCCCCGTTCTCCGGCTGTCCAGGGAAGCACCTGACGTCTCCAAGCTCCGCCTTCCGCCAGCTACCGGTAGAGGCCTAGCAAGTGGCTAGTGGGGATTCGTCGACACCACACAGGTGTGGTAAAGCAGTGCGTCGGCACATACAGAACAGAACCGTGGTTCCAAACGCCACGGCAGGTTAGGAGTTTGGTGGTGGCAGCAAGAACCCGCCCACAACGCAGTGGGTGGAGTCAGTAACAGGCGGTTACTGACGGTAAGCGGGAATCCCCTATGTGGTCAGGCCTCGTGCGGCTTGACCTTCCATACTGTGCGCAGTCGACGGGACGCGGCAAGCGGCGAGTGCTTCCGTACGGTATCGTCCTGTCACACCCACTATTGCAGCTACTTGGGCTGCAGAGGCCATTGACGCATGAGCCTTGGAGTTAGATGCTGAAATCTCCTCTGACCATGCTAGACAATGCTTGTCTTATATTGTCACATCTTCTCGTTATATTAAAGAGGCGGCTTCTGATGCCGGTATCCTGGCAGCCAAGGCCTCTACTACATCAGTCCTGGCTCGCCGGATATTGTGGCTGAGATCCTGGTCTGTGGATCTGGACTCTAGAAAAACTCTGGAGGTACTCCCTTTTAAGGGGATATTCTGTTTGGGGAGGACTTAAATAAGATTGTGGCTGACTTGGCTACTGCCAAAACTGCCTGTCTGCCAAGTACTGCTCCTTCTGTGTCGAAGGCTAAAAGTACTTCCTTTCGCCCCTTTCGTCCTTCAGGTAAAGCAAAAGGTCAGGCGTACAACAAGCAGGCCCGCACTTCCAAACCTGGTAAGCATAAGCCCAAAAGAGCCTGGGCGGCCCGTCAGCCAGCTTCCAAGACAGATAAGCCTGCCGCATGACGGGGCGGGCCCCCCTCTGGGGGATCCCAGGGTGGGGGGCCGGCTTCTAGGGTATACCCAGGAATGGTTGAAGACCACTTCAGATGCCTGGGTACGGGAAGTCGTCACTCAAGGTTACGCCATAGCCTTCAAAAACCGACCCCCTCATCGATTTTGCCAGACAGATGTCCCGTTGGACAAGACAAAGGCAAACACTCTACATTCGGTGGTACAGACCCTCCTGGTTACAGGAGTCGTAGTACAGGTGCCTCTTGCGCAGAGGGGCCGGGGGTACTATTCTCCGCTGTTTCTAGTCCCGAAACCGAATGGGTCCTCCCGGCCCATTCTCTACCTCAAGGCATTGAACAGGTTTGTGAAGGTTTCCAAGTTCCGGATGGAAACCCTTTGCTCTATAGTTCTGGCCTTGGAACCTGGGGACTTCATGGTCTCCCTGGATATACAGGATGCTTACCTACATATTCCTATAGCAGTGTCTCATCAGCAATACCTGAGATTTGCGATTGGCAACTGCCATTACCAGTTTTGGGCGTTACCTTTTGGTTTAACAACGGCTCCGCAAGTCTTTACAAAAGTGATGGTGGTGATGACGGTGGTACTCCGCCATCAAGGGGTCAGGATACTGCCGTATTTGGATGACTTGTTAATCCTGGCAAATTCCCCAGAACTTCTCCAGCGTCATCTAGATGTGACAGTCCGGTTTCTGCAAGCCCACGGGTGGCTCATCAACTGGAAGAAGTCATCCCTGATCCCTGCTCAGAGCATGGTGCATCTGGGAGCACTATTGGACACTCACAACCAGCGGTTGTTCCTGTCTAAGGAGAAAGTCCTGAAACTTCAGGACAGGATTCGTTGCTTCCTATCTCGTCCGCAAGTGTCGATACATTCGGCGATGCAGGTGCTGGGCCTCATGGTGTCAGCATTCGACATAGTGGAGTACGCTCAATTTCACTCTCGCCCTCTCCAGAGGCTGATTCTAGCCAAATAGGACGGCCTGCCTCACCGAATCAGGTCTCAAATGATCTCATTGACTCTGGAGGTACGTCTGTCGCTGCTCTGGTGGCTCCGGGACCAAAAACTGTGCAGGGGCCGTCCGTTCTGGATATCCGACTGGGTCCTGTTGACGACAGATGCCAGTCTAAGAGGTTGGGGTGCGGTGCTGGAGCAACACTCCCTTCAGGGGCGGTGGACCAAGGAGGACTCCCTCCTCTCGATCAATATTCTGGAGTTGCGGGCGGTCTTCAATGCCTTGAACCTAGCCCAGCATTTAATTCAGAACCGTCCTGTTCAAGTACAGTCGGACAACGCCACCACAGTGGCTTACATAAATCATTAAGGCGGCATTCGAAGCCTCCTAGCAATGAAGGAAGTCTCACGGATTCTACAGTGGGCAGAACGCCATCTACCGGCCATATCGTCAATATTCATTCTGGGAGTCCTGAATTGGGAAGCGGACTTTCTCAGTCGTCAGGACGTGCATGCCGGCGAGTGGGGCCTCCATCCAGAAGTGTTTCAACTCCTAGTGGAAAGGTGGGGCCTTCCAGACGTAGATCTGATGGCGTCTCGACACAATCACAAGGTTCCGGTCTTCGGAGCAAGGACAAGGGATCCTCAAGCAGCATTCGTGGATGCGCTGGCGGTTCCTTGGAGGTTTCGGCTGCCGTACGTGTTCCCTCCGATGTCACTCCTGCCCAGGGTAATACGGAAGTTCAAGCAAGAAAAAGGAATTCAGCTTCTCATAGCTCCAGCGTGGCCCAGACGGCACTGGTTCTCAGACCTGCAAGGCCTATCGTCAGAGCGTCCAATTCTACTTCCACAATGCCCAGACCTCCTCGTTCAGGGACCCTGTGTCTACCAGGACTTAGCCCGGCTGTCTTTGACGGCGTGGCTCTTGAAGCTTCCGTCTTAAGGGCTAAAGGGTTTTCTGAGGCGGTCATTCAAACTATGTTGCGGGCCCGGAAAACGGCTTCGGCTAGGATTTACTATAGGGTCTGGCATTCTTACTTTGTTTGGTGTGCATCTAACGATTATGACGCTTCCAAGTTTAGTATAGCCAAGTTGTTGGCTTTTCTTCAGCAGGGCCTGGACTTAGGCCTGCGTCTGGCCTCCCTCCAGGTTCAAATATCTGCCTTGGATGTGGTACGGGCTCTCCATATCTATGTGAAGAGAACTGCTCCTATTAGGAAATCTGATTCTCTTTTTGTTGTTTTTGGGTTTCACAAACGTGGCTGGCCTGCTCACAAGCAAACTCTGGCCAGATGGTTTAGAATGGTGATTGCACATGCTTATGTGAAGGCTGGTCTTTCTGCTCCTGATCACATTAAGGCCCATTCTACTCGGTCTGTTGGACCTTCTTGGGCGGCCCAACGTGGTGCGACCCTTGAACAATTGTGCAAGGCGGCTACGTGGTCCTCTGTGAACACGTTCATAAGGTTCTATGCCTTCGATACTGCTGCTTCCCAGGATGCTTCCTTTGGACGCCGGGTTCTTGTGCCCGCTACAGTGCGTCCCCTCCCATAAGGAACTGCTTTAGGACATCCCCATTGTCCATTCCTTGTGGAGCCCAGTGTACCCCGCAGCAGAAAACGAGCTTTATGGTAAGAACTTACCTTTGTTAAAACTCTTTCTGCGAGGTACACTGGGCTCCATAAGGCGCCCACCCTGACGCACTTAGCTCCTTTGGGTTGGTATGGCATTAACCGCTGACACGTCTCCTGTCGTGAGAATGCGGTGTTGTGGCTACTAACCGTTGTCGTCTCTTTTCCTGCTACTGCATTGGACTGGTTAACTAAAAACTGAGATCCTGTGCAGGGAGGCAGGGTGATATAGGAGGCGGCGCTATGCATTCTGGGAACAGTCAAAGCTTTGAGCCTGTTGGTGCCTCGGATCAAGATCCTACTCTATACCCCATTGTCCATTCCTTGTGAAGCTCAGTGTACCTCGCAGAAAGAGTTTTAACAAAGGTAAGTTCTTACCATAAAACTCGTTTTTTTAACAAAAAAAAAACCTCCATTTAAGATGGCGCCATTACTTATGGGCCAGTGCCCCCCAGGTTAAAAGTTGCCAGCCAGCCCCTGCTCATATATCATGTCATTGTACATAGGCCCTGATTCATATTTGTAGATCACATTGGCTGCTAGCTCATGCGCAGGACCGGACCTGCGCGTGTGCACTAGCGCCGCCAATGGGGTTATTATGGTCGCATCGATTAGTCCACAGTTTTTATTTTATCAATAAAAAATTATAAAAAACACCACACCTCCTATAGAAATTCTAAAATATTTAACGGTAAAACAGCTGTTTTTGCTTTTCATATCGCCCTAAACATCGAGGGCGCCAGTAGTAACCTCTGATCGCAGTACGACTCTCCGGTACCTGCGTATGGGGGCCACTATTTAAAAAGTATTGTGGCGGTACTTGCATTTAAAAAGTATTGGGCTTGTCTCAACAACATTCATAAATGTATCATTAATTTCCCAATGTTACTAGTAGCAGCTCTTTTAGGGTGGTCTTCAGTTTGCCGGCTGTTGGGATCCCGGCGCACAGTATACCAGTGCCGGAATCCCTACACCTGGCATACCAACAACTTTTCTCTTTCTTGAGGGTCCACGACCCCCCTGGAGGGAGAATAAACAGCATGGCGCACGTAGCGCGCCACCGTGCCCGTAGCGTGGCGAGCGCAGAAAGCACGCAAGGGGCTCATTTGCGCTCGCCCAGCTGTTGGTATGCCGGCGGTCGGGATCCCGTTGCTGGTATGCTGGCCGCCGGGAGCCTGGCCAGCAGCATGCCATACTACACCCGCTCTTTTATATTGGCCAACTTGTATTTTAAGTTTTGCTTACATATGTTAAAGGCAAACTCTCCATATATCTGAGATGTGAGCAGATCCTCATCTCATACATATTTGAAATAATTGGATATATAAATGATTTGTGTGTTAGATAAAATTGCTGGTGTGGTTGTAAACCAGATATGTGGCCTGGAGAGTATGATTAATGGTTCTTCTTTACGTTCTCCAGTAATCTTCCAGGCTCTGTGCTGTATGTCTCCCTTGGGTGTGGTATACAGGCTCTACATTCATTAGGCCGACCCCATATGGTCAACATATAAAAGGTTGACACTAAACAAGGTTGACAGGGTCAAAAGGTCGACGTGACAAAGGTCGACACAATAATGGTCAACACACTTTTTTGCATTATTGGGGTTAGTGTGGATAGTTTTTTCACCTGGGTCTACCATTTGTAGAAACGCATCCCTCCACGGGCTCGCTTCAGTCACCTCGCTCAGCTCGCAACAAGGTTACTAAAGATTATGATTTATGACATGGATAGTCAAGGATGGAAAAAGTCCAAAAACATGTGTGTGTGTGTGTGTGTGTGGGGGGGGGGACGTGTCGACCATATGTGTATCGACCATTGTCACGTCGACCATATGAACCTGTCGACCTTTTGATCCTGATGACCTTTTCCAGCATCGACCTTTCATGTGTCGACCTTTTGACCATGTCAACCTTTTGTTTATGTTGACCTTGTGCCTGTTGATCATATGGGGTCGACCTAATGACTGTCGACTTATAGTCCAAATCCCGTCTCACTTAAACAGTTAACCATCAATTAAAGATAAATGCCCCATATGATTGCCTTCTAATTCCAGTCCCTCTGTAGGTTGTGAATGTTGCAGAGTCATAGGTGTAAATTTACTAAAGTCTCTTAAAATGAAAAGTAGTGATGTTGCTCATAGCAACCAATCAGATTCTATCTATAATTTCTCTATTCCAGCCTAGAAAATGATAGACAGAATCTGATTGGTGGGCAACATCATCATTTTTAATTTTAGAAGCTTAAGTAAATTTATCCCATAGTCTCATTATGTTATCTTTTGTTGGTGCACTAATTTTTTTTATTTCTGAAGTTTAATGTAATATATGTTTCCAATCCTCAGTAAACTAATAGGCCCTACACACTGGGCGATTTGACTGCAAGATATGAACGAGATCATTTTCATATCGTGCCCACCAGCGATGAACGATGCGCGGACCCGCGCTCGTTCATGGCTGGTGCCCCGTCGGCTGTGCATGCAGGCCAATATGGATCGCTGCCAGCATGAATCCTCAGGCCAGTATAATCATCTGAAGAGCGGGAAGACAGCGCCATTAAGAGCGGACCCAGCAGCATTCAGCGCCATTTTCCCGCCTGCAGAAACGCTGTCAGTGATGTGCAGTCCCTCCATATCAACTCCAGCTATCTTATACGGTACCAGGGGGTTGTAGAAGGGGGAAGAGGCTGTATACAGGCTGTGTAACCTATTAAGGTGCACAGTCAGCGCTGGTTTAGGGTCTCCCTATACCTGGAAAGCGCTGTGTGTGGGTTGGCTCCAATATCTGTGTCTCTCTTGCCATTCTTGGGGGTGAAACCATACCTCCCAACATGACCCTCTCCAGGAGGGACAAAATGCTCTGCTTCTCGACTTTCATCTTAATTTAGGATTGTTGTCACCTGTTTTGAACAGGTTAATGTGAAAGGAAGGTGTTTCAGCACAGGTGATGGCAATCATAAATTAAGAGAAGTCCAGGAGCAGAGCATTCTGTCCCTCCTGGAGAGGGTCATGTTGGGAGGTATGGTGAAACTGTCTGTCCTCCCCTGTGTGTGTATGTGGAGTGTCTGTGGTCTCCATTTAGCTATGTCCAGGGACTCTGTGTCATATGCTGCAGAGGATATGTCCTCTCAGGATGATCTCATTCCATGTAATCAGGATTGCACTGTTTAAGCGCAGATACCAACAAGGGAAAAATACATAAAAAACGGCTGCGCTGTATGCCAGAAATGAAATATAAGAGAGAGAGCCAACATATAAAGATAAAATGTTTAATAACAATGATAATGAGGTTATTCCAATAAGGTAATACCAATAAACAACGTCAATAAAATACCACACAACACTTGTCGCAGGGTGTCAGATAAAACTTGAAACCTTCCAATAGGTAATGACTGAGATGAAAACTGCAGTCTCTATCCACAGCTGCCGATGCTGGCTGCTAATCAAACACTGGGAAATCAGTAAAACAGATGGAGTTCCAAAGCTGAATGTCTGTGCACCACCCGTACAATGCAGTAGTTAATACCTCTCCGATGGGCTGGTTAGCAGACCGGGCGTCCCCGGTCAGGTGTCCTGCGTTGCCAACGTAAACTGTGCAGCGGAGAGGAGATGCCGCGCCGTATACTGTATAGCTGGCTGAAGCGCTGTGATCCGTAGCGGCTGCTACTGGCATAAAGGTATCAGAGGTGTAACCATCAGGGTGTGTGGGAGATGCACTAGTAGAGACACCTGTGCAAGGTGTGTGGAAAGGCCTCATCATTGTTATTAAACATTTTATCTTTATATGTTGGCTCTCTCTCTTATATTTCATTTCTGACATACATCGCAGCCGTTTTTTATGTATTTTTTTCTTTCTGTTTCTCAACTACACATAGTTGGTCGGCAAGCGCAGTAACTCAGAAATGTATTTATTATTTATTATTAATTATATACACATACCTCTTGTGGTATTTTATTTATAGAGGCGCTTCTTTAGCAGACAATCTTTTCATACTCTGTTTATACCAACAAGGGAGCCTGAATGGTTATCCTCTATCAAATGATTTCTACTAGGGTTGCACAGAATGAATCTGCAACTCAAGTTTCACAGAACTCTATGGCAGTTTGGTCCGGTTCCTTTACCTCAGGGCCCCCCTCTGTAGGTTCCCACAAACGTGCTCTTGCACAGATTATGCAAGATGATACTGATCCTGACACGGCAGACGGTGATGTGGATGTGCTCAGGGGGGCCGCATCTCTTGCTAAAGGGGTGCAGTTGATGATAGAAGCTATTATGGATGTTTTGAATATTGCTGATACAACACCTGAGCAGGTTGAGGAGGCTTACTTCACTGACAATAAGAAAGCCTCGCTAACCTTCCCTGCGTCCAAAGAATGAAATGCTATTTTTGAGAAAGCATGGGAAAACCCGGAGAAAAAATTCCAGATCCCTAGAAGGGTTCTGGTTGCTTTCCCCTTCCCCGAGGAGGATAGGAAAAATTTAAAAATCCACCCATAGTGGACGCGTCTGTATCCAGACTCTCAAAAAAGGTGGTTTTACCTGTTCCAGGATCTACCGCCTTAAAGGGGTCGGCTGATCGCAAAATTGATACTACGCTCAAATCCATATATACGGCTTCAGGGGCGATTCTACGTCTCACTATTGCCTGTGAATGGATTTCCAAAGCTATAGTAAAGTTGTCAGGCACGTTACTTGTGGATTTGGATACAATGGATAAAAGTGATGTTGAATTGTTTTTACGTAACATTCAGGATTCTGAATCCATGGAATCCATGAAAGACCTGGGTTCCATGGCTGCAGGGATATCTTCCATGTCTGTCTCAGTTCGTAGGGGACTGTGGCTGCGCCAGTGGTCTGCCGACGCGGAATCCAGGAGAGGTGTGGAGACCCTACCCTACACAGGTCAGGCTCTCTTTGGGGAAGCGTTGGATGCATGGATCTCTATGGCTACAGTGGGTAAGTCACCTTTTCTGCCCTCAGCTGCGCCTGCAACGAAGATCACTTTTCATGTACCAATTTGTACATGATCTTATCACCTCTAATTTATTTTATTTGTTAATGCACTCACTTTATATATATATATATATATATATATATATATATATATATATAAATAAAATAATTTCCCTTTATTTCCTCTTCCTTTTCCCCCTAGATACCCTCACCAATTTATTCTTACGCACAACAATACACAAGATTTTAGACATTTCTACATTAATTCATACACTTATCTTTCCCCGATACTTTATTAATTCCTCATTTCCAATAATCCAATTCCATTACAAACCTCACATTAAGCACACAATAATATTATCTACATTAACTAATAATAGTCACACTATCACTAATAGACCACACTTCTTTATTTTATTTTCACTCACACACCATGTCACTAACATGTTTTCATCCCTCTTTCTCTTACGTCATAGAGGATGCTGGGGTCCATATTAGTACCATGGAGTATAGACGGGTCCACCAGGAGCCATTGGCACTTTAAGAGTTTAAGAGTATGGGCTGGATCCTCCCTCTATGCCCCTCCTACCACACTCTGTTTAGAAAATGTGCTTGGAGGAGGCGGTCACAGCTAGGGGAGCTCTACAGAGTTCTCTTAGGAAAAAAGTGTTTTATTTTACAGGGAGGCATGCAGTTAGGGACTGAGGGGGGGGGGGGGCAGTGTCCGCCCTGCGGGGTCTTGAGCCACTGCTCCCGCTGACTGGACATTAAGCTCCAGAGGGGTCTGATCGCACCCCGCTGCAGGGGAACGCTCGCCCCGGCAGCCGGCCGCCACCCCCTCAGGGAGCTGAAGATGTGGCGAGTGAGTCACTGTCCCCCCTTGCAAGCGGGGAGACAGTGTGAAGAAGGTGGCCAGAGGGTAAGGAGCGCGGTCTTAACTGCGCTCCTGGATGGCTCAGCGGTACTGCGGTGCGGCGCTGGGAGTGGTGCCCTGGGCCAGCGCCGGACCCTACACTGTCCACTGCAAGTCTGTCGGGGTCTGCGGATCCAGGCCAGCACAACTCCTCCGGCCAGTATAATCTTTCAGTGAGTGGGAAGACAGCGCCATTGAGGGGGCGGGGCTTCTCCTCAGAGCGGACCCAGCAGCGTTCAGTGCCATTTTTCCTGCCTGCACTCACTACCAAGTGGATCCAGGTCCCTCCAGAGCAATCTCAAGCTATCTCTACGGTACCAAGGGAGTTGTAGAAGGGGGGGGGGGGGGGGGGGGGGAGGCTGTAAACAGGCTGTGTCACCTATTAAGGGACACACTCAGCTCTGGTTGGGGACTCCCTATACCTTTTAATAGCGCTTTGTGTGGGTTGGCTCCAATCTCTGTCTCTCTCTGCCAGTCTTGGGGGGGAAACTCTGTCTACATAATACCCTGTGTGTTTGTGGGGTGTTTGATAGTGTGTGACAACATGTCTAGGGACACTGTTTCATATGCTGCAGAGGATTTATCTTCCCAGGAAGACTCCATTCCATGTAATCAGGATTGCACTGTTTTAGCGCAGATCCCAGCTAGAGAGCCAGAATGGTTAGTCTCTCTGAGGGACTATTTCTCAGATTTCTGATAGAGTTGCTAGGACTGAGTATGCCACTCAGGTCCTCCAGTCCTCTATGGTGGTATGGTCTGATCCTGCCTCCTCGGGGTCCCCTGCGGTACATTCTCAAAAACGTGCACTTGCAATTATGCAGGACGACACGGACACCGACTCTCACGCTGCAGACGGTGACGGGGATGTGTTGAGGGGGACGGCATCACTTGCCAAGGGGGTGCAGTTGATAATCGAGGCTGTTAGGGATGTTTTACACATTTCAGACACCGCTCCGGAACAGGTGGAGGAGGCCTTCTTTACAGATCATAAGATGCCCCCCCTCACCTTCCTGTCATCCAAAGAATTGAATGCTATCTTTGAAAAGGCATGGGAAGCTCCGGAAAAGAAATTCCAGATTCCCAAGAGGGTCTTGGTGGCTTTTCCCTTCCCTCAGGAAGATAGGAAGAGATGGGAGTCCCCGCCGATAGTCGACGCCTCTGTCTCCAGGTTGTCCATACAGGTGGTATTACCGGTCCTGGGATCTACCGCGTTAAAGGACCCGGCAGATCGCAAGGTGGATGCTACACTGAAATCCAATCAAGAATCGCTTCTCCCAACGCCCTTCTGCAAGCAGCACACCTTCTACAGGATCTGGCTGTTCAGGTGCAGTCGGACAACATGACCACAGTGGCCTACATAAACCGACAAGGCGGAACGAAGAGCAGGGCTGCCATGTCAGAGGTGTCAAGAATCCTCCTCTGGGCAGAAAGGCACGCTGTAGCGATGACGGTGATCTTCATTCTGGGAGTAGACAACTGGGAAGCAGACTTCCTCAGCAGACACGATCTCCATCCAGGGTAGTGGGGCCTCCATCCGGAGGTGTTCGAGGAGGTAACCGGTTGGTGGGGGGTTCCTCACATAGACATGATGGCTTCCCGCCTCAGCAAGAAGCTGGGGAGGTACTGTTCCAGGTCGAGGGACCCGCAAGCAGTGGCGGTGAACGCACTGGTAAAACTGTGGGTGTTCCCGTCAGTGTATGTGTTCCCTCCACTTCCTCTGATTCCAAAGGTCCTTCAGCTGGTAAGAAGAACAAAGGTTCTGTCAATCCTCATTGCTCCGGACTGGCCACGGAGGGCTTGGTATGCGGATTTGCTGGATCGTCTGCTGGAAGATCCAAATCCCTTACCTCTTCGGGAGGATCTGCTGCTGCAGGGGCCGTTCGCCTATCAAGACTTACCACGGCTACGTTTGACGGCATGGCAGTTGAACGCCAGATCTTAGCTCGGAAAGGTATTCCGAGTGAGGTCATTCCTACCCTGATTCAGGCTAGGAAGGGGGTGACGTCTAAACATTACCACCGTATTTGGAAGTAATATGTTTCTTGGTGTGAAGCCAGGAAGTTTCCTGTGGTGGAGTTTCAACTTGGACGTTTTCTCCTTTTCCTGCGGGCAGGTGTGGATATGGGCCTGAGATTGGGATCCATCAAGGTCCAGATCTCTGCTTTGTCCATCTTCTTTCAAAACAATTGGCTGTCCTCCCTGAGGTTCAGACCTTTTTGAAAGGGGTTCTGCACATCCAGCCTCCCTTTGTGGCGCCCACGGCACCCTGGGACCTAGATGTGGTGTTGCAGTTCCTACAATCAGCATGGTTTGAGCCTCTCCTGGAGGCTGACATCAAGTTTCTCACGTGGAAGGCAGTCACTCTGTTGGCCTTGGCTTCTGCTCGACGCGTGTCTGAATTGGGGGCTTTATCTTGCAAAAGTCCTTATCTGATCTTCCATGAAGACAGGGCGGAGCTTAGGAATCGTCCACAGTTCCTGCCTAAGGTTGTATTGGCTTTCCATATCAACCAACCTATTGTGGTGCCAGTGGCTACTGACTCCTCAATTGCTTCAAAGGCCTTGGATGTTGTACGGGCTTTGAAGATCTATGTGAAGAGGACCGCTCATCATAGGAAATCTGACTCTCTATATGTCCTCTATGATCCCAAGAAAATTGTGTGTCCTGCTTCTAAGCAGTCGATTTCGCGCTGGATCAGGTTCACTATCCAGCATGCGTATTCTACGGCAGGATTGCCATGTCCGAAATCGGTTAAGGCCCACTCTACTCGTAAAGTGGGTTATTCCTGGGTGGCTGCCCGCGGTGTCTCGGCCTTACAGCTGTGTCGAGCTGCTGCTTGATCTGGTTCGAACACGTTTGCCAAGTTTTACAAGTTTGCTACTCTGGCCTCTGATGACCTCAAGTTTGGTCAAGCAGTATTGCAGGAGCCTCCGCGCTCTCCCTACCGTACTGGGAGCTTTGGTACATCCCCATGGTACTAATATGGACCCCAGCATCCTCTAGGATGTAAGAGAAAATAGGATTTTAATTGCCTGCCGGTAAATCCTTTTCTCGTAGTCCGTAGAGGATGCTGGGCGCCCGCCCGCCCAGCGCTTCGTTTTCCTGCCTTGGGTTTATGGTTCAGTGTTACCTGGTTCCTAGGTAAGTTCTGCATTATTTGTGTTTCAGCTGTTGCTGAGTTGTTCCGGCATGTTGGCCGGATACGCTTGTTTGTATGGGCTGGTATGAATCTCGACACTATCTGTGTAATTCCTTCTCTCGAAGTATGTCGTATCCTCGGGCACAGTTTCTAGACTGAATCTGGTAGGAGGGGCATAGAGGGAGGATCCAGCCCACACTCTTAAACTCTTAAAGTGCCAATGGCTCCTGGTGGACCCGTCTATACCCCATGGTACTAATATGGACCCCAGCATCCTCTACGGACTACGAGAAAAGTATTTACTGGCAGGTAATTAAAATCCTATTTTTATTTTTATTCACTAATTCAACCATCAACACTAACACATGTTTTTCCAATCACTCATCCCTCCCTTCTTTTTTTTCTTTTTTAATCACCAATATATAACTATGTATATTATATATTTTTTCTATAATAGGACATTATCTATATAATAAATGAACCTAATAACCCACAGGTTTGCTAATATGTATGTGGATTCATTTTTATAATTTATTTTTTACTAAATATATTTCTTTTTAAACCCTATTACAATGTGTGTCTCTTGGTGGTCTACGTGGAATGAATCAAGCACATGGTGGTATAGACCTTAAAACTCTAAATATACCAATACATATGGCCAAATTGTGTCTTAATTACTAAACAGGTGCCATAGATGCTCGTTTAATATACTAGCTTCTGCAGCTTTCTCTATTAAACTCCAAGTAAATCTCCTTTGGAGTGCTATCCTGTCAATCAAATATTCCATGTGAATGATTGGCCACTACAACCTTTTTCTACTCACTGCTGGAGCTTGTGGAGTGAGGCTCTCGTGAACAAGCCCAGCGGTGAAACGTACGTCGGGGATTGACATCACTTGGTGACGTCATCGTGGCCACGCCCCCTCCAGAAACGGGCGGCCGCGTTACAGAGACCGGGACAGAGAAAGTGAACAGGGAGATGCGGGGGGGAGACATCAGGGGCACGGTGGAGCAGCGTGCATCATGTGCAGCTACACACAGACTACCAATACTCCTGCGACTTAGGAACAGTAATGTACTACTCTCCTTATTATAAAAAAAACCCCCTCTCTTCCATTAACATCAACTTTTCACTTTTCTCTCCTCCCCTCTCCTATTTGTCTCAGCTGGCAATAAGGTGTAGCAATAAAAGTAACAGTAGTTGCAGTTCTGTCTATTTTCACATGAACCTGCTACTTTGTAATGACTTTGAGACAATGAGGGTAATTCCAAGTTGATCGCAGCAGGAATTCTGTTAGCAACTGGGCAAAACCATGTGCACTGCAGGGGAGGCAGATATAACATGTGCAGAGAGAGATAGATTTGGGTGTGGTGTGTTCAATCTGCAATCTAATTTGCAGTGTAAAAATAAAGCAGCCAGTATTTACCCTGCACAGAAACAAAATAACCCACCCAAATCTAACTCTCTCTGCAAATGTTATATCTGCCACACCTGCAGTGCACATGGTTTTGCCCAACTGCTAAAAAATTTCCTGCTGCGATCAACTTGGAATTACCCCCAATGTTTCCTTTTAACTAAGCTGATACATTTATATCAGGATGCACAGACACTTTGAAGAAGTAATCTGGTTATATAATGACTACATGACATTTTTCATATGATTTTTTGTTTTCAAATGGAGAATCCAACAGTCAAGGTAACCAATTTGGTGGACACTCCTATATGATTGGAATATTTATTCCCTATAGTATAATTTTGTTATAAGAGTGGACCTTGATCAATAACCAACATAGATGATATATTACATATGATATATTTTTTCTATACCATATTTTCAGCACTTATTTTGTGTGAACTTATGAGATATGTTGTATAGGATCTGTCGAAGTCAAAAATATTACATAGAAAGAACATACAGACTACACACATATAAGTCGCTATACTTGCAAATACGTGCAGCGAGCACAGCAATATATGGTAACACACGCATTTACATGGACATGCCACAGAGATGGATTCGACACTTATTTCATACAGTACATAATTATAATAATATCAAGCGCCAGACATCATAATGATTTAACATTATATAATGGAGTAATGTCATGTATGTGTATTATTGGAACGAAGCAAGATAGGCCTGTCATATTTGGTAGTAAAGCAAGCAGATTAATGTGTAGATTCATTTGATACTTGTTATTAAGTTGTAGGACATTGCAACAAATAGTTATGATTAAATGTATGAAAGCTAAAGTCGTTTTTATTAGGACAATAGACATTTACAGAAACAGGTAGTGGACGGGAAGCTCAGGCCAGCCCCTTTTGATGTCTTCAAGGCTGAACCTGTTTAGCATACGAACAGACTAGTGACTCATCATGAATGAGAAAGTTCCCTCCCCCAAAACTAGATAACACATTACAGAGACACACAGTTGCCAGTTGCTGTTTTGTACCAGGCGATGGAGGAGATGTTGCCAGACCAGCTCCTGTATTTATTTGCTGAGAGAGAGAGATATATTAAGAGGAGGATGCATTGAGGGAATGGTATTGTATGCTGGCCTGTAACTGTATGTATTTTGTATTAACTGATTACTGTATAAATTGTAACCATGTAACTATATATATATACTGTACATTGTAATATATTGAATCCATATCCTTTTAATAACAAATATATACATCAATGAGCTTTGGAACTCAGATAATGTGTGGGTGTATTCTTTTCTCTTAAGGGATGTAGTGTTTTGAGATGTACAGCGCACTGGTTGCATAGGGAGAGGAATCAGTAGCAGGAAAAAAGAAGTGATAAGGTCATTGGTGCGGCCCCATCTGGAATACTGTGTCCAGTTCTGGAGACCATATCTCCAGAAGGATATAAATACATTAGAGAGTGTACAAAGAAGGACAACTAAAATGGTGCATGGCCTACATCACAAAACATACCTGGAAAGGCTAAAAGATCTTAACATGTATAGTTTGGAGGAGAGAAGGGAAAGGGGAGACATGATAGAAACTTTCAAATATATCAAGGGTCTTAACAAAGTTCAGGAGGGAAACATTCTTTAAAGGAAGAGAAGTATTAGAACTCGAGGACATACACTGAGACTGGAGGGGGGGAGGTTCAGGGGAAATTTAAGGAAAAATTACTTCACAGAAAGGGTAGTGGATAAGTGGAATAGTCTCCCATCAGAGGTGGTAGAGGCTAAGACTGTAGGGCAATTTAAACATGCTTGGGACAGGCATATGAATATCCTTACAAAGAATTAAGGTTCAAAAAGGGTTGAGATTACCCAAAGGATAAAAAAAAAAGGGGCAGACTAGATGGGCCAAGTGGTTCTTATCTGCCGTCAAATTCTATGTTTCTATGTTTTATCGTATATGGTAATAAGATGCGTCTGGCGTCTGCAGTATATATTAGAGTGGGCATTTTAAATATTTGTTAGACAGCAATTTGGTATTTACAGATCCAATGTATTTGCACTTAAAAGAATCTTCA
The DNA here is from genome assembly GCF_028390025.1 of Pseudophryne corroboree. Taxonomy (NCBI): domain Eukaryota; kingdom Metazoa; phylum Chordata; class Amphibia; order Anura; family Myobatrachidae; genus Pseudophryne; species Pseudophryne corroboree. Next base: position 1,117,888,445 of record NC_086444.1, read on the forward strand.
AAACACACGCATTTAGAAATATGCAGCATGTCTGAGTTTTATATTTAAAACCTTTCTGAGCTTTATTCCTGTGATGTGCTTTTGATATAATTGATTCAGTATTTCCATTCATTTCTCTCACTCTCTCATCTGGCTGACAGCAGTACTGATCTGAGCTTTGCTCCTTTCAGTGTACAATTTGCCGCCACAACAGACAGTAGAAGTGCTTTTCCTTCCTACAGGCCTGGCGGATAAGATAGAACCACCAGAGCCCTATTTTGATTCTTTTAAAAAAACTGTGGGTACTCTCTTTATATTTCCAACACTCTCTCATCTGGAACAGCTCTGGACCAGCACATTTGTGCTCTGGATCCAGGCCTAGTACAGACAGCAGAAGTGGGTACTCTTCTTTCTTCTTTCATTTGAGCGCGACTGTCTATGGTTATAATATACATTTCTTCCTGTCTTTGTAGCACATATTTTGTGTGAATCCATGAGATATGCCGAATGTGATTTAATACACTTGCACTTGCAAAAATCTTTAAAACACACACGTTTATATTTATACTCTAATGTGCAGGATTTCTGAGTTTTATGTGCAGTCTTGTGAGACACAGTATTTCTCTACTCTTAGTCTAAAACTTCAGCAATGATCTGTCTTTGCACACAATATTTGGATATTTAAATTCCTTTGAAACCTTTTTGGAGCTCAATTCTTGTGATATGTTCTGTACATAAATCGATTCAGTATTCTATTTATTTTTCTCACTCTCATCTGGCTGACAGCAATACCGTCAGCAGTACTTCGCTCCTTTCAGTGTACAATTTGCAGTCATAACAGACAGTAAAAGTGTCTTTCTTCCTTCAGGCCTGGGGGATAAGATTGAACCACCAGAGCCCTAACTGATTTCTTTGAATCACTGTGGGTACTCCCCGTGCATCTCTAACACTCTCTCATCTGGAACAGATCTGGTGCCAGTGTATTTATACTCTGGAACCAGGCCCAGTACAGACAGCAGAAGTGGATACTCTTCTTTTTTCCAGTGCCGTAACTAGGCATTTTAGTGCTGTGTGCAAGAAACGGCATTGGCGCCCCCCCCATGAAAGTTAGGGGCATTGCGCGCCATAGGCGCGTGAAAAATACATAGGGGCATGGCTTCATGGGGAAGGGGCGTGGCCACAAAATAATAGCAATTCATACTATGGTGCACAGTAGGCTCCATTAAAATTACGCTGCACAGTAGCGCCACTACACCAGGTAGAGCCCCTTTTATATATTACAGCAGACAGTCCCCCTTTTTACACATTACAGCAGACAGTCCCCCTTTTTACACATTACGGCAGACAGCATCCCCTTTTTACACATTACGGCAGACAGCGTCCCCTTTTTTACACATTACGGCAGACAGCGTCCCCTTTTTTACACATTACGGCAGACAGCGTCCCCTTTTTTACACATTACAGCAGACAGCGTCCCCTTTTTACACATTACGGCAGACAGTGTCCCCTTTATTACACATTACGGCAGACAGTGTCCCCCTTTTTTACACATTACGGCAGACAGTGGGGTAAATTTACTAAGATTCGTATTTTCCCGTTTGAGGTCAAAGTTCAATCACGAATGACATCGAAAGTGTAAATATGCAACGAATTGATTACGACTAATTTACTAAGCTGCCGTATTCTGCATTTTCGGGTTTTCCGATGTCGATGTCATTCGTTTTTTTTGGCAGTGTTTTACGTGAGTGACTTGTAAAACACTGCCGACTTTAATACAATGAATCTCGGCCGGATCTGAGAGATCCGTGCTGGGCTTCATTGTGCACCTTGTAAAAAAAAAAAAAAAAAGTTTAAATGTTAAAAAAAAATTGCGTGGGGTCCCCCCTCCTAAGGCAAACCAGCCTCGGGCTCTTTGAGCCGATCAGGTTGCAGAAATATGGGGGGAAAATGGACAGGGGTTCCCCCATATTTAAACAACCAGCATCGGGCTCTGCGCCTGGTCCTGGTTCCAAAAATACGGGGGACAAAAAGCGTAGGGGTCCCCCGTATTTTTGAAACCAGCACCGGGCTCCACTAGCTGGACAGATAATGCCACAGCCGGGGGTCACTTTTATACAGTGCCTTGCGGCCGTGGCATCAAATATCCAACTAGTCACCCCTGGCCGGGGTACCCTGGGGGAGTGGGGACCCCTTAAATCAAGGGGTCCCCCCCCCCCAGCCACCCAAGGGCCAGGGGTGAAGCCCGAGGCTGTCCCCCCCATCCAATGGGCTGCGGATGGGGGGCTGATAGCCTTTGTTCAAAGTGATTGATATTGTTTTTAGTAGCAGTACTACAAGGCCCAGCAAGCCTCCCCCGCAAGCTGGTACTTGGAGAACCACAAGTACCAGCATGCGGCGGAAAAATGGGCCCGCTGGTACCTGTAGTAGTACTACTACTAAAAAAATACCCCAATAAAGACAACACACACACACCTTGAAAGTATAACTTTAATACATCCATCCACACCTCCATATACACATACTTACCTTATGTTCCCACGCAGGTCGGTCCTCTTCTCCAGTAGAATCCATGGTGTACCTGTAGAAAAAATTATACTCACATAATCCATGGTTGAAGGCTCCTCTGCTTGTAATCCTTTTGTAATCCACGTACTTGAAAAAATAAAAAAACGGACACCCGACCACGAACTGAAAGGGGACCCATGTTTTCACATGGGACCCCTTTCCCCGAATGCCAGAAACCCACTCTGACTGATGTCTAAGTGGGTTTCTTCAGCCAATCAGGGAGCGCCACGTTGTGGCACCCTCCTGATCGGCTGTGTGCTCCTGTACTGTCTGACAGGCGGCACACGGCAGTGTTACAATGTAGCGCCTATGCGCTCCATTGTAACCAATGGTGGGAACTTTCAGGTCAGCGGTTGACCGAAAGTGACCTCACCGCTGACCTGAAAGTTCCCACCATTGGTTACAATGGAGCGCATAGGCGCTACATTGTAACACTGCCGTGTGCCGCCTGTCAGACAGTTTTTTTAGTAGTAGTACTACAGGTACCAGTGGGCCCATTTTTCCGCCTCATGCTGGTACTTGTGGTTCTCCAAGTACCAGCTTGCGGGGGAGGCTTGCTGGGCCTTGTAGTACTGCTACTAAAAACCATATCAATCACTTTGAACAAAGGCTATCAGCCCCCCATCCGCAGCCCATTGGATGGGGGGGACAGCCTCGGGCTTCACCCCTGGCCCTTGGGTGGCTGGGGGGGGGGACCCCTTGATTGAAGGGGTCCCCACTCCCCCAGGGTACCCCGGCCAGGGGTGACTAGTTGGATATTTGATGCCACGGCCGCAGGGCACTGTATAAAAGTGACCCCCGGCTGTGGCATTATCTGTCCAGCTAGTGGAGCCCGGTGCTGGTTTCAAAAATACGGGGGACCCCTACGCTTTTTGTTCCCCATATTTTTGGAACCAGGACCAGGCGCAGAGCCCGGTGCTGGTTGCTTAAATATGGGGGAACCCCTGTCAATTTTTTTCCCATATTTTTGCAACCAGGGCCGGCTCAAAGAGCCCGAGGCTGGTTTGGTTTAGGATGGGGGACCCCACGCATTTTTTATTTTGAAAATTTATAACATTTCCCCCCCTTCCCACTGAAAAACATGCACGGATCTCATGGATCCGTGCATGCCTATACAAACACGGGATAAAAAAGCAGGTCTGTTTTTTTTTTTTTAGCACTTTTTCACGATTTGTATTTTAGCACGGCAGTGTTTGGCTATTGTCGGCAGTGTTTGTGTTTTGCACTTTTTAGTAAATTCCCGATTTCTACCAAATTGCAGGCGTATTTGACCGATGGTGTATTGATTCGTGATTTTTTTTCCTAGGACTTCCAAAATATTACGAATGCCCTCATCACTGCCGTGATTTTTGCTTAGTAAATTACCGAGATGACACTTTGAAGAAAAAACGGCATCTCGGTCAAAATTGGGACCTTAGTAAATATACCCCAGTGTCCCCTTTTTTTACTCATTACGGCAGACAGCGTCCCCTTTTCACACATTACGGCAGACAGCATCCCCTTTTTACACATTACGGCAGACAGCGTCCCCGTTTTTACACAGTACGGCAGACAGCATCCCCCTTTTTACACATTACGGCAGACAGTGTCCCCTTTTTACACAGTACAGCAGACAGCGTCCCCTTTTTTACACATTACGGCAGACGGTGTCCCCCTTTATACACATTGCAGCAGCCAGCGTCCCTCTTTTTACACATTGCGGCAGCCAGTCCCCCTTTTTACACATTACGGCAGACGGTGTCCCCCTTTTTACACATTGCGGCAGCCAGTCCCCCTTTTTACACATTACGGCAGATGGTATCCCGCTGAGAGAGAGAGAGAGAGAGAGAGAGAGAGATATACTTACCATCTCCCCGCTGATAGTCAGGCTCCTCGTGCTGGCAGCTCCCTCGGTGCAGGCATCGGACAAGGAGGAGGAGGGAGGGGGACTGGAGCCGCAGCAGCGCTATGTCATTGGTAGTAAGCGCCGCTGCAGCAGTCCCCTCTCCTTCCGTATAGGCTGCCCGGCGCCGCTGCGAATGCTGGGATGGAGGAACCGCATCCCAGCATTCACAGCAGCGCCGGGCAGCCTATACAGAAGGAGTGGGGAGTGCTGCAGTGGCGCTTACTACCAATGACATAGCGCTGCTTCGGCTCCAGTCCCCCTCCCTTCTCCGCTGCCCGGCGTGGCTGCTGCTCTCCTGCACAGCGCGGCACACGGCGCACAGCAGAGGCGGCATGTAATGAGTCAATTTGACTCATTACATGCCGCTGGCCGTTGCGCCCTCAGGGCAACTGCGCTGTGTGCCAGGCACACCTGGCACGCACGTAGTTACGGCCCTGCTTTCTTCTTTCCCTTTTCTTTCAAGCGTGATTGCCCACGGATATATCATAATCTTTTATATACATCCTATCTACAATTACAATCATAGCCCAGTAGGTAGACTTATTGAGTATTTGAATGGGAAATCACCCAGGAATATTGGACATTGTAGGTTACTATCAGTGTCGGACTGGGGTATGTAGGGCCCACCGGGGAATACAGTAGTAGGGGCCCATGTTTAGGGGTGTGGCCAATGTCTAGAAGGTGTGTGCCCAGCCACCACATTGGTTTGCCTAACCATTTTGCAAGTGTTGGTCTCCTAGATAAATAGATACAGTAAATACTGTAGTGCATGCATGATAATGTACTAGATTAGTAACAGTACAGTCTGGAACCTGATACCTGGAGGAGGGGGTGGGCCCCCAGGCAGTAGGGCCCTCCGGTGGTTTCCCCTGTACCCCTGTGGGCCAGTCCAACCCTGGTTACTATCTATTACTGACTGACTATTGTAGATTTTGTTCAATTATTATCAACCTGTAAAGCTCAATTTGATCTAGTATCCCCAATGATGATAAATGGGATACATTGTGCATCTAATGGGTCATTGCAGAGATATGATTAGAAACAGAGTGAGATTCAATACTTTATATCTGCATAAATAAAGTATATAGAATTTTTCCATGTGCAAACTGTTTGGTCTCTGGTCATTATAATAACAGTTGGATACCGTTTATTCTTTGGGAAATGTAATTCCCCTTTGTAACTGAACCTTCATAATTTTCTTTGTATATGTGATGAATGTTCATAACATGTAAAAATAGTTGAATTTTCCTTTTGATACATAGGGGTATATTTACTAAGCTCCCGATTTTGACCGATTTGGTGTTTTTTCTTCAAAGTGTCATCTCAGGAATTTACTAAACTGAAATCTCGGCAGTGATGAGGGCATTCGTATTTTTTTGGAAGTGAAAGAAAAAAAATATGAATGAATACACCATCGGTCAAATACGCCTGTTATTTTATACAACTCGGTAATTTACAAAAAATTCGTATTCACAATCACTGCCGGCAATAGCCAAACACTGCCATGAAAAAATACAAATCGAAAAAAAAAGCAGTTTTCAAATAGACCTGCTTTTTTTTTACCGTGTTCTGATAGGCATGCACGGATCCGTGGGAAGGGGTGGGAAAGAGTTAAAAATCCCCCCAAAAAATTGTGTGGGGTCCCCCCTCCTAAGCATAACCAGCCTCGGGCTCTTTGATTGTAAAAATACGGTCTTTGGTAGACCGCGAGGTTAAGTGGGGCCAACCACAAGAGTGACCCCACTTAACCTAGCGGTCTACCGCAGACCGCAAAGTTCCCACCATTGGATACAATGGAGCGCCTCTGCGCTACATTGTATCTACAGTGCGCAGCCTGACTGACAGCTCAGGCGCGCACAGCCAATCAGGAGAGTGCCATGATGTGGCGCTCCCTGATTGGCTGAAGGAACCCTCTTTGACAGGAGTCACGGGGGGTCCCGCCAGACGGGGAAAGGGGATCCATGTGTAAACATGGATCCCCTTTCAGTGCGTGGTTCAGGTAATCCGTTTTTTTATTTTGCCAAGTCCCTGGATTACAAACTTAAAGAAGAGGACCGATCTACACAGGATTGTTTGTGAGTATAATTTTTATTTACAGGTACCCCGTGGATTCTACTGGAGAAGAGGACCAACTGCTTCGTGTCAACATAGGTAAGTATGTATGAATGTAAGTGTGCATGTATGTTTAATAAAATGGTACTTTCAAGGTGTGTGTGTATTGTTTTTATTTGGGAATTTTTTTGTAGTAGAACTACAGGTACCAGCGGGCCCGTTTCCCCCCGCATGCTGGTACTTGTGGTTCTCCAAGTACCAGCTTGCGGGGGAGGCTTGCTGGGACTTGTAGTACTGCTACAAAAAACAATAGTTTTTTTACACAAAAGGCTATCAGCCCCCCATCCGCCGCCCTTGGATGGGGGGGGACAGCCTCGGGCTTCACCCCTGGCCCTTGGGTGGCTGGAAGGGGGGACCCCTTGATTTAAGGGGTCCCCACTCCTCCAGGGTACCCCGGCCAGGGGTGACTAGTTGGTGATTTAATGCCAGGGCCGCAGGGACCAATATAAAAGTGTCCCCCGGCTGTGGCATTATCTCTCTGGCTAGTGGAGCCCGGTGCTGGTGTTAAAAATACGGGGACCCCTACGTCTTTTGTCCCCCATTTTTTTTTTTTGGACCAGGCGCAGAGCCCGGTGCTGGTTGCTAAAATATGGGGTATCCCTGTCAATTTTTTCCCTGTATTTTTACAACCAGGACCGGCTCAAAGAGCCCGAGGCTGGTTATGCTTAGGAGGGGGGACCCCACGCAATTTTTTGGGGGGATTTTTAACACTTTCCACACTTCTTTTAAGGTACACAATGAAGCCCTGCACGGATCACACTGATCTGGCCGGGATTCATTGTGTGAAGTCCGGCAATGTTTTACTAATCACTCCCGTAAAACACTGCCAGACATTACGAATGACATCGACATCGGAAAATACGACAATGCAGAATACGACAGCATAGTAAATGAGGCGTAAAAAAAAACAAAAAGTTGCAAATTAACACTCCCGATGTCATTCGTGTTTAAACTTCAACCTAATTCCGACAATTACGAATCTTAGTAAATATACCCCATAGATTGATTATCAAAATATAGACAACCTTGGATTAAGCATCCTGAATTATATTTTCACCACTTAGTATCTTGACCCTGATTAATTACTGGGTCAATCAAGATTTTTATAGTTAGACCAATGGTCATTATTTTAATACTGTAAACAGAATAAACGTTAAGTTTTAAAGTACTCACCAGTACATCGTCATTCATTTTGATTGAGTTATTTTGTTATAATTGATTTCTTCTAAGAGTGCTCCCAAAAAATTTTTTTTTGTCTTTCTTTCTTAAATATATTGTAGCCTAATCTACAAAAAATATTTGGGAGCACCACCAATAGTTAACTGCTACGAATTGATTATCAGCAGTATTTACTGTATATTGCTCTTTGATTATCTCCAACTTTGTGTATATATACGAATAGTTGGTGCGGAACTGCACACTTGTATCTCTTTGGGGAAGCGTTGGATGCGTGGATCTCTATGGCTACAGCGGGTAAGTCATCTTTTCTGCCCTCAGCTGCGCCTGCTATGAAGAACCTTTTTCTTCAGCTGCATCACAGTTCTTTTGGGTTGCTAAACCAAGAAAGGCCAAACCGTCCAAAACCTTCTTTAGAGGAGGTCGACCAAAATCCAAGAAACCTGCTGCTGCGGGTTCCCAGGAACAGAAGCCTGCTTCAGGTACGCCAAAGTCCTCAGCATGACGGTGGACCGCGCATCCTGGAGGTGGGGCCGGTGGGGGCGAGACTCAGGCATTTCAGTCCCGTCTGGGTGTCATCCGGCCTGGATCCCTGGGTGCAAGATATTGTGTCCCAGGGGTACCGGCTGGAATTTCAAGATCTCCCTCCTCACAGGTTCTTCAAATGAGGCTTTCCAGCTTTGCTGGCAGACAGGGCTATCCTACAGGGAGCCATCCAGAAGTTGGTGGAGGCACAGGTTATTGTACCAGTTCCTCCCCAGATGCATAACAAAGGTTTCGTGGTACCAAAACCGGATGGTTCGGTCAGGCCCAGTCTGAAGTTAAAATCACTAAACCCCTTCCTGAGGGTGTTCAAGTTCAAAGTGGAGTCTCTAAGAGTAGTGATATCGGGTCTGGAGAAGGGGGAATTCCTGGTATCCCTGGATAACAAGGATGCGTACCTCCACATTCCGATTTGGCCGCCGCATCAAGCTTTTCTCCGATTCGCACTGTTGGACTGTCATTTTCAATTCCAGGCCCTGCCTTTCGGCCTCTCCACAGCACCGAGGGTATTCACCAAGGTGATGGCGGAAATGATGGTTCTCATCCGCAGACAGGGGGTGAACATAATTCCATATCTGGACGATCTGCTGATAAAGGCATCATCCAAGGAGAATCTGTTACAGTCCATAGCTCTCACGACCCTGCTTCTCAGGGAACATGGTTGGATCCTGAATCTTCCTAAATCACATTTGGAAACAACCAGGAGGTTGTCATTTCTGGGAATGATCCTTGACACGGAAGTGCAGAGGGTGTTTCTTCAAGAGGAAAAAGTGTTGGTGATACAAACAATGGTCTGGGATGTCCTGAAGCCAGCCCGGGTGTCGGTTCATCAGTGCATTCACCTTCTGGGGAAGATGGTGGCCTCTTACAAGGCTCTGCAGTATGGGAGATTTCATGCTCTGTCCTTCCAACTGGATCTCCTGGACAAGTGGTCAGGATCTCATCTACACATGCACCAGACAATACGTCTGTCGCCAAAGGCCAGGATCTCACTCCTCTGGTGGCTGCAAATACTTCACCTTCTGGAGGGCTGCAGGTTCGGGATTCAGGACTCGATCCTTCTAACCACGGATGCAAGTCTCCGGGGCTGGGGCGCAGTCACTCAAGGGGAAACCTTCCAAGGAAGGTGGTCAAGTCTGGAAGCCGGCCTACCGATAAACATTATGGAATTAAGAGCCATCTAGAACGGTCTTCTCCAAGCAGCCCATCTTCTGATAAATCGGGCCATTCAAGTGCAGTCGGATAATGTAATGACAGTGGTTTACATAAACCGACAGGGCTGAACGAAGAGCAGAGCTGCAATGTCAGAGGTAACAAGAATCATCCTCTGGGTGGAAAAACACGTGTTGGCGCTGTCGGCAATCTTCATTCCGGGAGTAGATAACTGGGAAGCAGACTTCCTCAGCAGACACGATCTACATCCGGGAGAGTGGGGTCTCCATCCAGAGGTGTTCAAGAAGGTAACAGATCTTTGGGGCGTACCCAAAATAGACATGATGGCCTCTCGTCTCAACAAGAAGCTTTGGCGATATTGTTCCAGGTCAAAGCACCCGCAAAGTATGGCGGTGGACGCCCTAGTGACTCCGTAGGTGTTCCAGTCGGTGTACGTGTTTCCTCCACTTCCACTCATTCCAAGAGTTCTAAAACTCATAAGGAGAACAAGAGTTCAGGCAATCCTCATTGCTGTGGACTGGCCAAGAAGGGCTTGGTATGCGGATCTTCTGGATCTACTGCTAGAAGAGCCGAGGCCTCTTCCTCTTCAGGAGGACCTGCTGCAGCAGGGGCCGTTCGCTTATTAAGACTTACAGCGGCTACGTTTGATGGCATGGAGGTTGATCGCTAGATATTAGCTTGGAAGGGCATTCCAAACAACGTTATTCCTGATACAGGCTAGGAAAGGAGTAACGTCAAAGCATTACCATCGCATTTGGAAAAAGTATGGGGGTAATTCCAAGTTGATCGCAGCAGGAATTTTGTTAGCAGTTGGGCAAAAACCATGTGCACTGCAGGGGAGGCAGATTTAACATGTGCAGAGAGAGTTCGATTTGGGTGTGGTGTGTTCAATCTGCAATCTAATTTGCAGTGTAAAAATAAAGCAGCCAGTATTTACCCTGCACAGAAATAAAATAACCAACCCAAATCTAACTCTTTCTGCACATGTTATATCTGCCTCCCCTGCAGTGCACATGGTTTTGCCCAACTGCTAACAAAATTCTGCTGCGATCAACTTGGAATTACCCCCTATGTGTCTTGGTGTGAATCCAAGAAGTTTCCTACGGTGGAGTTTCAACTTGGACGGTTTCTCCTCTTCCTCCAAGCAGGTGTGGATATGGGCCTGAGATTAGGTTCCGTAAAGGTCCAGATTTCGTCCCTATCCATTTTCTTCCAGAAACAGTTGGCTGCCCTCCCTTAGGTTCAGACTTTTTTGAAGGGAGTTCTGCACATCCAACCTCCTTTTGTACCGCCTACGGCGCCCTGGGATCTTAACGTGGTGTTGCAGTTCCTCCAGTCGGACTGGTTTGAGCCTCTACAGGAGGTTGAGGTCAAGTTTCTCACGTGGAAGGCTGTCACTTTGTTGGCCTTAGCTTCTGCTAGACGTGTGTCGGAGTTGGGGGCTTTGTCATGTAAAAGCCCATACTTGATCTTCTATGAAGATAGAGCTGAGCTCCGGACACGTCAGCAATTCCTTCCGAAGGTTGTGTCAGCATTTCATATCAACCAATCTATTGTGGTGCCAGTTGCTACTGACTCCTCAATTTCACCGAAGTCCTTGGATGTTGTAAGGGCTCTGAAAATCTATGTGAAGAGGACTGCTCATCACAGAAAATCGGACTCTCTGTTTGTCCTGTATGATCCCAAGAAACTTGGGTGTCCTGCTTCTAAGCAGACGATCTCTCGCTGGATCAGGTTCACTATCCAGCATGCGTATTCTACGGCAGGTTTGCCGTGTCCTACGTCTGTTAAGGCCCACTATACTCGTAAGGTGGGTTCTTCCTAGGCGGCTGCCCGGGGGGTCTCGGCTTTACAGCTTTGCCGAACGGCTACTTGGTCGGGGTCGAACACGTTTGCAAAGTTCTACAAGTTCGATACTTTGGCCTCTGATGATCTGAAGTTTGGTCAATCAGTTCTGCAGGAGCCTCCGTGCTTTCCCTCCTATTCTGGGAGCTTTGGTACATCCCCATGGTACTAATGTGGACCCCAGCATCCTCTAGGACATAAGAGAATATAGGATTTTAATTACCTACCGGTAAATCCTTTGCTTGTAGTCCGTAGAGGATGCTGGGCGCCCGCCCAGTGCTTCGTTTTCCTGCGTTGGTTATCTGGTTCAGCACAACTTTGGTTTTTAGTTACGTACTGCATTGTTACTTGGTAAGTACTGTTTCAGCGGTTGCTGAGTTTCAAGCTGGTTTGCTCGTTTTGCCTTGTGCGTGAGCTGGTATGAATCTTGCCACTATCTGTGTTAAATCCTTCTCTCGAAGATGTCCGTCTTCTTGGGCACAGTTTCTAGACTGAGTCTGGTAGGAGGGGCATAGAGGGAGGAGCCAGCCCACACTCTCAAGCTTTTAAAGTGCCAATGGCTCCTAGTGGACCTGTCTATACCCCATGGTACTAATGTGGACCCCAGCATCCTCTACGGACGACGAGAAAAGGATTTACCGGTAGGTAATTCAAATCCTATTTTTAATTGCCACTCCGCTGCACACCAAACAACTACGGAACGGGCTGGCCGAACAAACTCCCTTGCAACACCCCCACCCGCATTACTGTCCAGTTGGCCTGGTCCCAGTGGAGCCAGCGTCATGACGTCATGGTGCTGACGCCGTGCTGCAACTGCCGCCTCAGCTGCAGAGGAGCAGCTCGGCCTCCAAGTGTGCCCATGCCCAGTCTCCTGCAGGTTACACTCACAGAGGTATTTTCAGCGCAGACAGCCGCAGTAGCCCGCAGTTCAACCACTACCACTACCGACAGGAGAGACACCAAGTTGGAAGTAAGTCCTTCCTTAGTTACGTAAGGTCCTGGCACCTTGGTAATGATCCGGCACAATCAGGGCCGGCCCGAGCTTAATTTTTTTGGTAAGCGAATATATATTTTGCTGCCCCTTAGTGGAATATATAGGGGCGTGGCTTCATGGGGAAGGGGCGAAAGAGTGTGATGCTTTAGAGAGGCAGAGGATGAAAGGAAAAAGAGGATGATTGGGAGATAATGATGCAAGGGAGAAGTATATGGTGAGTCAGTGGGTGACGGGGAGAGATAGTGGAAGACAGAGAGGCAGTGGGTGACAGGGAGAGGCAGAGGGTGACAGGAGAGGGTTACAGGGAGAGGCAGTGGATAATGCGAGGGAGAGGAAGTGGGTGACACCATGGAGAGGGAAAGAGTGACAAGGAGAGGCAGTGGGTGACACCAGGTAGAGATTGAAAGGCAGTGGTGACAGGGAGAGGCAGTGATTTATAGGGGGGCACTGGTCTGGAAGGAAGTAAGCATTTCCTTAGAAAAAAAACAAACAGGGATCTTCATATAAGAAAATGCAGATTAGGCCATGCAATTTTCTCATGTATACTCCACTAAATATTTTTTATGCAACACAGGATAACCAACTCATAGGCAGCTAAATCACACAAGTAATGTCATGCAAAAATCACTTCTTTACACATGAACTCCTACATTATAAGTGTGTGTTGGGGGGGGGGGCGGGAGGATATGGTAGAATGGTGAGGATTGGCATTAATGGGGGAAAAGTGTGGCAGCATTGGTATAGCACCATGGAGGAGAGTATGACAGAGAGGGAGAGCAGTGTGGCAGCATAGTGGGTACTGGCAGTGTGAGGTATGGCACAATGGAGGGGAGTATGGCAGTAAGGCGAGGGAGCAGAGGCATAACTAGGGTTTTTGGAGCCCAGGGCAAGATCAATAATGCCGCCCCCCCCCCCCCCCAAATAAAAACCCTACAAAAGGAAAGTATGTGCACATGCCACCGGTGTCACTGTATATAAAGATGTCAGGGTGTGTATGTATAGATGTAGGTGCAGTGGTCGAAGTGGAATTTTTGAAGGGGATTGAAAAAGTGAAGGTAGCAATTATGCGTGTGCCCAAGGCACATTCTGGAAAAGGGGGTGTGGTCACTCAAAAGGGGCGTGTCCTTCAGAGTACTAGGACCCCTTATACTATCTAGTACTGGTGCCCCTTTCACATTATAGCACACGGTATGAGCCAAAATTCACATTATAGCACACGGTATGAGCCGAAATTCACATTATAGAGTGAGGGGATCCTACCCCCTTAATTAACGAGGCCTGTGGGGCACTGTGGTGAGGGGAGCCTACCCCCTTAATTAACTAATCCTGCAGGGCACTGTGGTGAGGGGAGCCTACCCCCTTAATTGACTAATTGCAGAGTTTAGCAGCGGAAGAGTTGCAGCGGTTTTTCACCCCAGGCTGCAACACTTCTGCCATCTCCGACACTCCACGTCTTCGGCGCCACCCGGGATGCAGAGCATTGCACCGGGGATGCACCCTTTTCAGTGTGGTCTGCTGCGCTCCGAAGGGGGATCTTCTCTCCTGCTGCAGGATCCCGGTGTGCGCCGTCTTCCCCACTGTTACTGCCACGATAAGCATTAGTACCGTTTACCGCAGAGGCCATTTACTGAGGCATATGTATTAAACCTCGGGAACTGAGATGCCCTTCTAACCGTACATCTGTGTGGCCGAGCCGGGTTGGGGGACAGCCAGCAGCAGCAGCAAGCTGGATATCAGCATCCGAGGGTGCGGGCTGTACATACTTGAGGCAGCTGGATATTCAACAGTGCTGAGAGCCTCCGGAGCCTGCACCCCCCGGAGCTGCAGTACACCGGCAGAGGACACCCATCCCCCGAACCCTGCGTAGCCCAAAGCCGGAGATCATCAGCATGTTGAACGCAGAAGCCGCTTGTTGCCGGTCAACATGTTGCCGATCTCCGGCTTTGAGCTACACAGCGCTCCGCACGTGCCTTACAGCCCGCACTCTCGGCTGCTGATATCCGGCATGCTGCCCCTGCTGCTGGCTTTCCACCTGCCCGGCTCGGCCACCCAGCTGGATGGTTAGTGAGAAGGGCATCTCAGTGCCCGTGGATTAATACATATCCCTCTTCGGTAAATGGCCTCTGTGGTAAATGGTACTAATGCTTACTGTGGCGGTAAGCATTAGTACATCCCACCCTATAGGTGTAAAGCCAATATCAAACACACACACAGACTGCCCCACCCCCTTACACACACACACACACACACACACACACACACACACACACACACACACACACACACACATGGGGGGGGCTAAAATATAGTTTGTCAGTGCTTTCTAGATCCATTTTTTGTTAGTGTTTGTATTTGAAGGGCAGAGTAGTTCCTTTGGTATAAGAGAGCTGCAGGCAAACTATTATTAATTACTGAGCATTTTAATTGGCGCCAGGTGGTACTTTGTACCTTTTTTTGTTATCTGGTAATAGTGATCACCGGTGGCGAAACATTTCGCCCTAGCTGGTCACTCCCCTACTTTTTTGAAACATAAAATCATTGACCACATCGATTAGGGGTGGGAATAGGTCTAAGATGTTGCTACAATGTGAGGCGAGGTGGATCTTTTTATTAGACACATTGAGCCCCCGAGGATTGAATGAACAGACGGGTCTTAACAGTTTTCTTTAACTATGCTATTGAGTTATACAGTGTTTAGACATACTGTATATATTGAACGCCATATTTTGTACCTATACAGCACATGTAACGCATGTTACTGATGTATTTTACTATGATACCTACTCTGTATGTCATCAGTGTATCATATGTTTCCTTGGTGACGGGCGCACTGGGTGACATCATCAGAGAGTGCTTGCCTACCAGAAGTGGAGCCGGCGGCGCGGTCTTTAGCAGTGGAGGGAGCACATTTAATGGTGAGTGTTTTTAATGTTTGTTACTTCCCTGACAAAAATGCTTCTGCATTGATACGTTGGTTTGCTGAAGTGGCTGTTTGTTTTTTTCTTTCCTGAGTGCCGCCGAAACCGTTTCCATATCCGGCAGTGTGACTGCAAACACGGAAGGCAATAGGGACAGTTATTACAGTAACAGTGAGTGCCGGACCCTTTGGACATGTATATGTATGTGTGTGTGTGTGTATATATATATATATATATATATATATATATATATATATATATATATATACATACATACATACATACATACATACATACATACATACATACATACATACATACATACGGTCGAGTGTGTTTGGAAGGGGGAGCCCAGAGGTGTCAGTGTACCAGGCCCCAAGATTTCTGTTGCCAGCCCTGGCTGCGTGTCAGTCTGGTGTCACACGCTCCTGTGACTGCTTTAGAATCTTTTGCCGTAACTGTGTCTGCGACTATATGCTAATGCTAGTAAAAACCCTTCCCCCGGTTTACAATCCTGCATTTGACTGTTCAAGGACTGAGACACCCAGAGCCGGCCATAGGCATAGGCAAACTAGGCAATTGCCTAGGGCATTTGGTATGCCTAGGGGTATCAGCAGCTTCTGCTGATTAAAATGATATGCGGCATGCCTATATTCTATGTAGCATTTCATATGCAGATACAGCCACAGTCTCACACAGTATATAGGCATGCTGCATATCAGTTTAATCAGCAGAAGCTGCTTGTGCATCCTAGCCACATAGCAATGCAAATAAGATGCATTTTCATTTAAAAAAAGGTGCCCGACGTTAGCATTGATGCAAGATTTGTGAGGACACATCTGTATCCAAGCAGAGGCAGAGGTCACAGTGTTAGTGGCAGTGTGAGTGCTGTGTGCATGTGAGTGGGTTGGTTGTGCAGTAGTGTTCGGAATATGTGTAAGGAGCATTATGTGTGTCATGTAAAAATGCATTAATAACGTGCAACATATGTGTAAGGGGCACTATGCGTGTCATGTGTATAAGGGCATTAATAATGTGTGGCATATGTGTAACAGGGTACTACTGTATGTGTGTCATTATGTGTATAGGGGCACTAATAATGTGCAGCAAATGTGTAGGGGGCACTATGTGTGTCATTATGTGTATAAGGGTATTAATAATGTGCGGCTTATGTGTAAGGGACATTATGTGTAAAAGGGCATTAATAAAGGTTGTCATAATGTGTAAGGCGCATTATGTTTATAAGGACATTAATGTGTCTCATATGTGTAAGGGGCATTACTGTGTGGAATTGTGTATAAATTCATTACTAATGTGTGGCATTATGTGTATAAGGTGCTCTACTATGTGGCATTGCGTGTAGAAAGGGCACTACTGTGTCGTCTAATGTGAATAAAGAGCAATAGGGTGTGGTGTAATGTGAAGAAGGAGCAATTCAGTGTGATGTAATGTGAATAAGGGGCTCTACTGTGAGGAGTAACGTTTATAAGGTAAAGTGATGCTACTGTGGGATGTAATATGAATTATGGACACTATTGCATGATCAAATGTGAATGAAGTTGCAGTACTGTGTGGCGTAATTGGAATTGGGGTTACTATTGTATGGCCATGCCCCTTGCCAGCAAAAACACACCCCTTTTTGGGCTGTGCGCCAAATGTGCGAACTGATCCTATTTAAACTATAGGGGGTACAAACACCAAAATAAGGACTACTATGGGTGAAGAGTGATGGTGCTGGGAAAGAGGTGCAAGGTCAGAGGCGGAACCAGCGGTGGTGCTAGGGGGCACCAGCCAAAATCTTGCCTAGGGCATAATATTGATTAGGGCCGGCTCTGGAGACACCCACTTTGAACGTCTGTAGGCAATGTAATATGCTTGGAATGTCTATCGGTTGTTGCACCATAGAAAACCTGCACCAGACCTCCGATAGGCGCAGAGTCTCCATCAGAGTATGGCCTCCAGTGTGAGCGATTAAGCATCTGGGTATGCAGCCACTTCAGCGACACCCCTGCGACACTCCCATAACACGGCCGTAAGCCGATCCATCTCTGTGCGTTAACTTAGCCACTCCCCAGTCACCGCCCAGGAACGCCCAATATATTTTCAAGACATTTCTGAGACTGTATGTCTAGATCATAACAGCAACGCTGTGTGCATGGAGTCTAGACATTAGCTTCACTCTAGCATTTCATGAAGGCATCTGTTTCTTTCCACCCAGATAATATTATGCCAGAATAATATATGAGCCACAGTAGGCAAAGATATTGCACTTGTAGGTTTTAATATTGGGTCTGAAAGTTATGATTGATGCCTAAAGAATAGTGGGTCAATCTCCTCCACCCCTCCCCTCCTCCTGTTTTTCGCCAGAGACTGAACACCGTTCTACTCCTGAACAAAGAGTATGTGATATACAGACAGACAAAGCCATGGAGGACTTTTTTGCTCTGACAGAACGGAGGAGATTTCCCCAGCAGTGGTATGGGAAGGTCACAAGGCCTTCTTCTGGGCTCACTTTAACTCCTTGGCTAAGGCCCAGAAGGTAAAGGACTATCAGGCTGCTTTGGTTTTAGAGAAACAGATTGAGGTTCTGATGCTACAACACCAACGTGCTCATTAACACTCTACTTCTTGTAAACTTTTAGCGTTGAAAGGTCAACTTTACCAGATTCTCTCCGCCAAGGCAGCCAAAACTATGTGGTGGCTACAGTATAAGTTATATTCCAAAGGTGACAAGTCGGACTCTCTCCTGGCCTCTTGTTTACGTGTTCATAAACTGCGAAATAGTGTTCATTCACTGAGGAACTCCCAACACAACCTGACTTATGATCCTCACCGGAACGCGTATTGTTTTAAAGAATAGTGGAATCCAATCACATTCCTCCCATCTGTCCCGATTTTAGCGTTTACATTGCTATCCTGTGACAACTATGCACTCATGTTTACCCTTACTATTTATATTAGAACATTATAAAAGCTTTTTGCTGACTTATTTCTACTTATGAACAGGGTTTGTTGGCCTGATTCAGAGATGTACGCAAATGCTTTGGCAGTTCTGAAATCCCAGTGACTGCGTACAGAGACTTAGGGGTCTGTGAGAACATATGACAATGTTGCTGCCACCTGGGTTTGTATTGAGACGACCACCGGCGGCTTTGCAAATCCCAGTGACTGTGTACAGAGACTTAGGGGTCTATTTACTAAGCCTTGAACCAAAATAAAGTTAATGGAGATTAAGTACCAGACAACCAGCTCCTAACTGTCATTTTTCAAACACAGCCTGTAACATGGTAGTTAGGAGCTGATTGGTTGGTGCTTTTTCTCCATCCACTTTATCTCCGTCCAAGGCTTAGTAAATACACCCCTTAGTATCCGTTGCAGATCAGTCAGTTATTAAAGTTCTGAGTTGCCGCATGGTTGTTTATGGCCGCAGGAAGTAAGACATCGGAGCATTGCTCTTGTGTATGGGATTACAGCCTAAAACATATCCCCGAAATGGTGAAGACATGCCTGCGTATTTACCGCCCTTCCCCATTACCTCCCCCAAACGGGCCTCTGACTGTCAATCACCTTGCAAATAAATCCTCTCTGCGACCACCATCGCAAAACCATAGTGGCACATGCGCAGTGTGACTTAGTCCCATGTGCAGACCCCCAGTAATCGCTCAACTGCATAAACATCAGGTTTGCGTCCAAGACCATTATCTACTCACTGATCATATCTAGACTGAATTACTGTAATCTCCTCCTTACTGGCCTCCCTGACAATTACCTCTCTCCACTCCAATCTATCCTCAATGCTGCAGCCAGGCTCATCTTCCTCACCAAATGAACTACGTTCACCTCCGCTCTCCTACAAGCCCTTCACTGGCAGGGCTGGTTCTTGCTGTTGCGCCCCGGGCAAAACTATAGGGGCGTGGCTTCACATGGGGGCTCCGCTAGAAGAGAATAAAAAAAAAAAAGTATACTTACTATTCCCGTTCCTGATTCCAGACCGCTGCAGACAGCCGCCGGCGCCGCTCCTCTCCTCGGATTAGCATAGACACTAGAGGTCAATTATGACCCCTAGCGTCTGTGCCACAATACTGTGCGGTGCGCGATGACGTCATCGCGAACCGCACAGCAAAGGTCCCCTCCACGAAGGGAAACTAGACGCGTAGCATCTGGTTCCCTTCAGAGCGGGGGACCAGCCGGGGGCACAGCGGCGGGGGGCACAGTAGCGGATCTTGCCACGGTGCGGCGCCCTCCGGATGGTGCCGGCGCCCTCCAGAAGGCAGCGCCCCGGGCAAAAGTCCTGCTTGCCCGTGGCAAGATCCGCTACTGTTCACTGGCTCTCCTTCCCTTCCAGAATCCAATTCAAACTTCTCACACTCACTTACAAATCCCTCACCCACTCCTCTCCAATTTACATCTCTGACCTTATCTCCCTATACTCTCCCACCCATCCTCTTCAATCTGCTAATGCACGCCCACTCTCCTGATTACTTCCTACCACTCCTATCTCCAAGATTTTTCATGTGCTGCACCCTTACTCTGGAATTCTCTACCTCTCCCCCTCAAAACTCTCTACAGAACTTCAAAAGGGCTCTTAAGACCCATTTATTTACCAAACCCAGCCAAATATCATCCTAACCCTATGTACCACGCTCGGTCTACCCCATCTGTGTCACCCCTCAGGGGCGGATCCAGAAGAAAATGATAGGGGGGGGGGCACCATGGAAGGGGCAAGTACATTTGCCCCTTATATAGACCCCATAGTAGTGGTGCCCCTTATGCAATGCCCGTATTGCCCCCAGTAGTAATGTTGCCTGTAGTAATGCCCCCAGTCATTTAGCGCCCTAGTAGTTATGCCCCCAGTGGTAATGCCCCTGCAGTTATGACCCCAGTAGTTTACCCCCCCCCCCCCTTTAGTTTAGCCTCCCAGTGGTAATGCCCCCAGTAGTTTGCCTGCTTGTAGTTTAGCCACCAGTAGTAATGCCCCCCTGTAGTTATGCCCCCATTGTAGTTTAGCCCCTGTAGTTATGCCCCCCTTGTAGTTTAGCCCCCAGTAGTAATGCCCCCAGTAGTTTGGCCCCTGTAGTTATCCCCCAGTAGTTTGGCCCCTGTAGTTATGCCCCCCCTGTATTTTAGCCCCCAAGTAGTAATGCCCCTTTAGTTACGCCGCCAGTAGTAATGCCCCTGTAGTTACGCCGCCAGTAGTAATGCCCTCCTGTAGTTTGCCCCCAGTAGTTAGCCCCTTTGTAGTTGGCCCCCAGTAATAATGTCCCCCAGTAGTGTGCCCCCAGTAGATGCCCCCCAGTAATAATGTACCCCAGTAGTAATGCCCCCAGTAGATGCCCCCCAGTTGTAATACACCCAGTAGATGCCACCAGTAATAACGTTCCCCAGTAGTTTGCCCCCATTGGATTCCCCCCAGTAAAAATGTCCCCCAGTAGTAATGCCCCCAATAGATGACCCCCCAGTAGTGATGCCCCCAGTAGTTTGCCCCCAGTAGTAATGCCCCCCCCCAGTAGTAATGCCCCCAGTAGATGCCCCCCAGTAATGCCCCCAGTAGTAATGCCCCCCCAGTAGTAATGCCCCTTGTTGATGCCCCCCAGTAGTAATGCCCCCATTAGTAATGCCCCTTGTTGATGCCCCCCAGTAGTAATGCCCCCAGTAGTAATGCCCCAAGTAGTAATGCCCCCCCCCCAGTAGTAATGCCCTTGTTGCCTTGTTGATGCCCCTCAGCAGTAGTGTCCCCCCCCCCCCCCCCCGTAGTTTGCCCCCAGTAAATGCCCCCGCTGCACTGAGGAAGAGAAAACAGAACATACTTACCAAGCCCCGTTCCCGCTTCCAGACCGCTGCAGTCCTCCTCCTCCCTGGGCGTCCGCTCCTCAGTCAGCACTATGAGAGAGACGTCATGACTGACGTCTCTCCCATAGCGCACGGCGCACAGTGACAGCGCCGGAAGCCGGAGCTCAGTACTGAGCTCCTGCCTCCGGCTGCCGCTGTGCAGGGAGACGGGCGCCCGCTGGTAACACAATCTCAGCGGGCGCCCCTCATCTCCCTGTGCGGCGCCGGCGCTGGGGG
This sequence comes from Pseudophryne corroboree, assembly GCF_028390025.1. NCBI lineage: Eukaryota > Metazoa > Chordata > Amphibia > Anura > Myobatrachidae > Pseudophryne > Pseudophryne corroboree. The sequence goes on from NC_086444.1 coordinate 1,117,909,701, forward strand.
GGACAGAGGCCACAAATGACAGGGGGGGCACGGGCCCGAGTGCCCCCCCCCCTGGATCCGCCACTGTCACCCATGTCTGTCTGCTCCTCGCCTTTAGAATGTAAGCTCTAACGAGCAGGGCCCTCTTCCCTCATGTACTTATCCTTTTCTTACTTTAATAATCCTCAACTGCCCCAAATCCTGCAGTTTTTGGCCACCCTGATACTTATCTCAGTGTCATCTGCTGATGTAGGTATGTTTAGTTACCCTGTAGTTGTCCTATATTGTCTTCAACTGTAAGTCACTGTTTTCCTGTTTTGATTATGTGCATATGTACTCTGTAATTGGGCACTGCGGAACCCTTGTGGCGCCATATAAATAAAGGATAATAATAATAATAACAACTATGAATCTGTGCCTTTTGTGTCATACTGATCGAGAGTAGTTGACAATTGTGCCCCAAATTGCAGGTGCATTTACTAAATAGGCCACATTTTCAAGCAAATGCAAGTTGCAATAATCGCAACATTTATGCGGATCTGCACCAGTAGTGTACATGCCAGGCTTATGTCTGCACCAGTAGTGTACGTGCCAGGCTTATGTCTGCACCTGTAGTGTATGTGCCAGGCTTATGTCTGCACCAGTAGTGTATGTGCCAGGCTTATGTCTGCACCAGTAGTGTATGTGCCAGGCTTATGTCTGCACCAGTAGTGTACGTGCCAGGCTTATGTCTGCACCAGTAGTGTACATGCCAGGCTTATGTCTGCACCAGTAGTGTATGTGCCAGGCTTATGTCTGCACCTGTAGTGTATGTGCCAGGCTTATGTCTGCACCAGTAGTGTACGTGCCAGGCTTATGTCTGCACCTGTAGTGTATGTGCCAGGCTTATGTCTGCACCAGTAGTGTACGTGCCAGGCTTATGTCTGCACCAGTAGTGTACGTGCAAGGTTTACTTCTGTATGCCAGTGTTACATCTGCACCAGTAGCGTACTTGCCAGGCTTATGTCTGCACCAGTAGTATACGTGCCAGGCTTACATCTGTGCCAGGTTAATGAATTTTGCTGGAAAAACCATGCATTTCCTTTTATTATTTTTCCAAATAGAGTCCTTTTATTTAAAAAAAAAAAAATCAAACGAAATGGTATGAAAAGCGCTGGTACACGGTATATACTTTTTAAACACTTTAATAAAATCAAATAAATAAATAATAAATGTATTTTACGCAGAGGTATCCACCGGCCGGCAATACAATAATATACATTTTATTTTAAAAGACACCTAATAGTCTCTTTAAAAAGAATAACAATTAGCACGAGACATCCAGCTACAATTTGTCTGTTCCTTTTATTTTAGTTGGTAAGTGCGGCAATCCTTTGGCAATGTTCATAACCATTAGACGGTAATTCAGTTTTCTGTCTCTGTATCTAGCAAATAATAGGATTGTTGTCCTCTGTTGCTTCTTCTCTGTGAGAGTACCCACCATCAGGTTCTGTGAATAGTACTGGAAATGATTGCTAGAAGTCACTACCAGTGCAGGTTTCTGTATAGCACTGGAACAGATGCAAGATGCAAACAGAACCAGGAGGCAGGACACTGATCTCCAATAAGAGAAGATATTCTGGCAATGTGCAGACAGCAGTTCCTGGTTTAAATAGGGTGACCTTAAAACTAATAGGCTGGCTGAATCATGTGGGCAGTACGGATGGTGTAATGGTTAGCATTACTGCTTCACAGCACTGGGGTCATGGGTTCGATTCCCACCATGACCCTGACTGTGTGGAGTTTGTATATTCTCCCCCTACTTGCGTGGGTTTCCTGCCACAATCCAAAAATATACTGGTAGGTTAATTGGCTCCCAACAAAAAATTAACCCTAGTGTGAATGTGTGTGGTGTACATGTGATAGGGAATATAGATTGTAAGCTCCACTGGGGCAGGGACTGATGTAAAAGGCCAAATATTCTCTGTAAAAGTGCTGTGGAATATGTGTGCGCTACATAAATAGCTGGTAATAAATAAATAAATAATAAATAAATAATAAATGTGTGTAGTTGCTGAAGACTTGTTTGACAGAGCAGATCATGTGATACTGTCCAAGCTGACCGCATCTATGGTGCAGAATAGCAGGAACGTCACTTTACAGAAGAGTCACTAAATGTCTCAAGGATGCCACAGGCGGCCAGGGGGGACACAGATAGCTGGAAAAGGGCCCTAATTTGCACACCTTAATTAGGTAGTGAGGTGCTACTCTGCTTGAGACTTAGTAAAGTGTACAGAGGGAAAAGGTAGCAGGTGCACTATCTCACACTAGCTCAACCTGTAGTAACCAGAGGCACTTAGCATATTCCTGGCCAGGGCTATGAACTTACCCACCGCATCAAGGTAGCCTCTCATTGGGTAAGTCCCTAACACTAACTATAGGGGTTCAGGTCCGGGGGGCAGGACACCCCAGAGCCACCCAGCCAGACAACCCCAGGGCATCGCAGGAGTGATAAAAATATAGGGTTAAAGAGGTAGGAGCAGCTGTTGCTGCATGTGTGAATAATGTGAGGAGTAAAAGAAAATTATGTGAAGGTGTTACATATATATATAAAACAAACTATAAGTGCCATGGAGTGATGAAATAGTGTTAAATTGCGATGCCCCAGGGACACCCAGGCACAGGGAGCCCCGCACCCCAGAGAATTCCCCCCATTATGGACTGCCATATTAAACAAAATGTAGGAGTCTTACCTCAGTGTGCTCATTCCAAATGTAAAGGCTAGAGTGTTGGACTATTTAAAATCAGAGGGGTGGGTGGGGCAGGGTGCTAAATTAGGGTGAAGGTGTCTCCTACCTCAGTGGCAAACGCAGGATTTTTAGGGAGGGGTTTCCAGATACTTTATAAAATAAATAAATATATTATATATATATATATATATATATATATATATATATATATATATATAAATTTATTTTTTACACACACACACACATATATGGAAACCCCCAACCAGAGAGGCATAGAAAGAGGCAATGGGAGAGTGACAGAGAGAGGCTTGGAGAGGGGGGGAGAGTGAGATGGACATGGGGAGAGAGAGGGAGGGAGAGAGGTATCGCGAGAGATAGAGATGGGGAGAGAGAGATCATCAGCAGAATAAAACAGGGCAGAAGAACTTGCACTTAGAGTGAGGTGCCTTGAAGAGCAATTACCTGGAGGCTGGAGGTCTCTGGGAGAAGGCCACGTCATCTCTCCGGCCATGTGCCCTGGGACGTGCGGTGGCTCTGGTGGGCTCTCCGCAGCCCAGCAAGACCTAGGCGGCCGCGCGGGGGTTGGTGGGAGGTGTGTGTGTGTGTGTGTGGGGGGGGGGGGGGGGGGGCAATAGGCAAAGACAAGGTGGCTGATGCAGGGCTTGGTGAGGGAGGGGAGGAGGCGGCTTGCCTGATGGTACTTTTTTACAGCTAGGTGCTACACATAAATATATATATATATATATTTAAAACATAAGGCCACACTAACATATGTGTGTATATATATATATATATATATATATATATATATATATATATATATATTTGTGTGTGCTTATGTTTTAAAGTTTGTGTATATTAAGTCAATTTGTTAAAGTCACTCCCCTTCTCTGCTCTCTGCCCTCGCCCCATGCAGATACACAGCTGCAGCTATCAGGACACCCGGCCACCTCTCACCACCCTTCACCTCGGCACTTGCCACCTCTCCCCCTTCCCCCGGCATGAGAGACTCACAGAACCTGCTGCCAAAGTCTGTGCGCCTCAGCCGGCCAGCTCGGTCTCCCCATATGGAGCTGCGGCTGCCTGAGAGGGGAGCTGTGCGCCGCAGCTCCTACTACAGTAGATTCAGGATGCCGCAGCTGCCATGATAGAGGTGCTCAGCTCCTCTGTATATTAAAAAAAAAAAAGCATCGGTCAGCTACACCGATGGATCAGCGGGCAGGGGGGGTTTCC